>NW_010423288.1:8759-9128 GCF_000710305.1 Buceros rhinoceros silvestris
CCCCCCTCCCAGCCACGTACACCCACAGGTTGAGGGGGGAAGAGATGTTCCTCCCTCCTCCACAGGACAGGCTGGAGCTTTAGAGGGCAGAAGACACAGCTGGCTGAATCCCGGCTCACCTTACGTACTTCCCATAGAGGAGGGAGAAGAAGCAGAGCTTCACCATGTTCCAGGAGGTGCTGTTGTCGTATCTCATCAAGTTTAAGGCCAGGGCCACGTGAGAGTGGCAGTTATCACAGCAAAGGTTGTGCTGGAACACAAAAAGGGGGACAGGGTTAGAAATGCAGCCTCCTCGAGGCTCCTCCCTGTGCTGGTGCCGAGCCGCAGGGCCCACCCCAGCGTCGGGGCTGTACCATGCGGGGCTTGTAC
>NW_010423288.1:9206-11886 GCF_000710305.1 Buceros rhinoceros silvestris
GAGCCGCAGGGCCCACCCCAGTGTCGGGGCTGTACCATGCGGTGCTTGTACTCCTCTGAGGCATCGTGCACGGCCGTGTCCCAGGCGTTGGGAGCGGTGGAGTAGACTTTGCTGGGATCCAGCTTCCAGTACCTAGAAGGGTGAGAACAGATCACTTTGCACCTTCTTGCTCTTCCCAGCAGGAAGATGCTTAAAGGACGTGGGGAAATCCAGTGCCTCTGGAGGCCGCCAAGCCCAGCACCCTATGGAGGGCAGCAGGAGCTACTGCTCAGCACCCCAGAGAGAGAAACCACAGACCTCGGGGGCACGGTCTGAACTCTGAGCCACTGTCACAGCCTGTGATATGAAACCTTCCAGCCATTCAAAACGAAAACCCAATCTGACAGAGACACAAAACCCAGGCACCTCGCTGCCTCCCCCCAGAAATCGTTAGCGGGATGTGAGTGATGACAGTTTGTTAGTGCAGCACAGGCAGCGTTTACTCAGGGCGCTTGTTGTCAACGTTATCTTAAAAAGTTTTAGCCTTTTCTTTTCTTTTTTTAATGAAGGTGCCACACAGCTTTGGTTATTAACACCATCGCGTTGCTGTCACGCTTCTAGAATGATTTAATTTAACGTGGTGTCTTGACAAGCAGAGAGGCAGCAGCCAGCGGCATGAGCAAGGGCACCTGGACCACAAGCAAGGTGATATTACAGCACGTCTGTCCCCAAAATTAATGGACCCTGATTAACATAATATGAACCAAGGAGAACACTTACTTCACTGGCTTCCCAAAGGCCATGTTGTCTTCCTACAAAAAAGGAGAATGGTCTCAAGAGGGTGACCCCGCACCCTCCTCCTGGCAGTCTGGGGCTGGACAGCCCCGCTGGCACGGCGGGAGAAAGCGCCACGTCATTCCGCAGCCCCAGGACACTAATCCCACCTGCGTGTCAGCATTTGGGTATTAGTTGTTTGTGTTTATACTCTACACACGCTGACATCATCCAGCTGCATGGTGGAAGCACCTCGGGCCCCCTCCCTTCTATTTTTCAATACCTTGTTAACTCGCAGTTGTAAGTGTCCCAAAATTAAAACTTACTTTCAAATCCACTGGATTACAAAGCCGTTTAGAAGGCTGGCACGTACCTGATGCTAAACAGCACATTGAGGAAGCTGGAAGGCAGCTTCTGCTACTCAGAATTAAGAGAGTTTATATCCAAAATTCCCAGTTAAGAGCCTAAACGATAATTTTTTTCCCCTCTGCTCACCAAACCAGCCGCTATCTATCACATCCCCCAAAAAACCTGCACTGGACACCAGCCCACAGAGTAACAGCCAACATCGTGCTCTTCAGGACCATCTAAAGCTGCTACTTGGCAGAGCTTTGAGCTGCAGAACAGAAGGGATGGCTCAAAAGTCACAAGGAAGGTGTAAAGCAGCCCAAGCAGATTCTGCTTGAGGATCCGGATCCGTCGCCTACTCACCGAGACAAAGTACGGCCCGGCGAAGTCCCGGATGACGCCGGTCGACGTGCAGATGCCCATGTGGCCGATGATGGGGAAGAGCCATCTACCGAGGCAATGAGCAGAGCATCAGGTGGAGAGATTCGCCCCCCTGATTGCAGCAGGGGCTGCGGGAGCGGCCCTGCGGCCCCAGCTGCACAGCACGGGATGGACAGACAGACACCGTTACTGTGTTGTATGGAGCAGGGGGCTGAAAGCAGTGAGCCAAGGCCAGGCAAAGACCGTGAGGAATATGAGGAAAAGGGAATCACATGGGGAACACTTGCCGCCGTGCTGACAGGTCTGGGGCAGCGGGGCAGGCAGACTCCAGGATTTCAGTGTCAGGGGTGGCAGCTAGGGAGAGCGTGAGACACCGCGCACACCCCGGGCCAGCGTCTCCCAGGACAAACCCCTTTGTGTACCCAAGGAGAAAGGTGAACCCAGGAGACAACACTGCCTTGAGACAACACTGGACTTTTACCCACTGGAAGTAAGGTCAGCCTGCCCATCCGCCGCCTGCGCTGCAGCTCTTCACCAGATCTCAGCACCCCAGACTGGGAACAGGGCTCCTGGCTCCAGGCATAGCGTTCCCTGCTCTGAGCGACCCATCGCTTCTCCTGCCCGACGGTTATTTACAGCCGCAGGGCACAGCAGACCTAAGCCCCTACCATCATCGCCACGTAGAAGGCCAAGCAACAGCTCTCCCCAGGCGTCCAGCACTGACTTCTCCCTGATCTCTCACTCCTCTCTGCCCGAGGGGCAGCGGCTAATCTTTCACACGAGATTACAGCGACGCCGGATCCATGAGCCACGGCTCAGAGAGACCCTACAACTATCAAACCGAGGAGGGGCCGAGGCAGACGGATCTCACACGCCGATCAGCGTCACTGAAGTTAGACACAGTGCCCGGTCCCCACTGATAACAACCTGCAGCGCAGGGGAAGGACCCTGCAAAGCCTGATGCTCTGTGTGCTGCTATCGGGTGCGATGCAAAGCAGCCAGACAGTCTGGCTGCCTGCAAGGTGTTTTACCCGCCAAGAGGAACGGCTGAATGAACGCTGTTGCCACTTGCAAAGGTCCAGACGCCTCTTCCCTGTTTTAATTCTCCTCTCAGCCCTTTCTAGCTGTCAAACCCCCAGATCCAAGGATTCAGAGGAGGAGACGGAGCCTAACGAGAGATTTTGCCAAATAACAACAC
>NW_010423288.1:12048-12593 GCF_000710305.1 Buceros rhinoceros silvestris
ACAACCCCGAAATTCCTGCTTCAAAACCAAATCCACAGGAACATGCCACTAGGGAACAAACAAACAGGGACATCCAGCAGGAGGTACGGTTAAAGGCTTTGGAAACCCCTCCAGGAAAACACTGCGATAGAAGTTTTAAGCAATCAGAAAAGAAAAGAGGTTAAAGCCAAAGTGGGTTTGTAGCCGTACGCGTGACAGCAACAGGGAAGGTGCAGCTTCCCCTCGCACGCTCCTGATCCCAGCAGGGACCACGCCACATCTTCTACCCGACTTTCAGCTCCGGCTCGGTAAACATTATCACCTGATTTGAGCCGGAGAGGAAGAAGAAGGCACGAAAACAAGCCTTTGTGTTGCCAGACTAACCTCAAAGCCACATTTTACAACTTTCCATTTTCCCACGACCAAAGGAAGGCTCAGAAGTTCTCCTCGGAGCCTGCTTACACTTGGCTGACAAGACCGGGAAGGCAAATTGGCTTCTAACTCGTTCAGAGCAAAGCGCAGCAGCTCTCCTCGAGGCATAAGGTGGTCTGAGATCCCAGCAGCCA
>NW_010423289.1:0-215 GCF_000710305.1 Buceros rhinoceros silvestris
TTTCCCCTTTGCTTTTGGGAAAATCCCTTGGAAGGGCTGGAGCCCCACTGGGGCCCTTCTCTAAGCCAGTGGAGGATGTGGGGGGAAAAAAAAGCGAGGTCCTGAGGACAAGTTGTAGGTTACGTCAGGCTCTGTCCCCTTCCCGCCGCTGTCCCTGGTGCAAGAAATTCTGTGACAGGGGGGGGCTGAGCCGGTGTGCACAGGGGGGGCACCGG
>NW_010423289.1:279-6631 GCF_000710305.1 Buceros rhinoceros silvestris
CTTTCCCCCCTCCCCGCCGCTGTCCCTGGTGCAAGACATTCTGTGGCAGGGGGTGGCTGAGCTGTGGTGACTGGGACGGTCCCAGTAGCATCCCTCTGCTTGTTCCCAGATGTCACCTTCGTGCTGGACGATGGTGCTATCAGTGCCCACAAGCCCCTGCTCATCTCCAGCTGTGACTGGATGGCTGCCATGTTCGGCGGCCCCTTTGTGGAGAGTTCCACCAACGAGGTGAGGAGAGGCCCCGGGATTTGTCCCAGGAGGGTGGGCCAGCTGGGGATGGCCATGGGGTGACAGCAATGTGTCTCGCAGGTGGCACTTCCTTACACCAGCAAGAGCTGCATGCGGGCGGTGCTGGAGTACCTCTACACCGGGCAGTTCAGCTCCAGCCCTGACCTTGACGACATGAAGCTCATCATCCTTGCCAACCGCCTCTGCCTGCCGCACCTGGTGGCTCTCACCGGTGAGTCAGGATGATGTGTCCCCCTGTACCCAAACTTGGTGGCCATGTGGTGCTCCCGCTGTCACCCTCTCCCAGCCACCCCATAACCCCATGTGTCCCCCACAGAGCAGTACACAGTCACCAGCTTGATGGAGGCGGCACAGATGATGGTGGACATCGATGGGGACGTGCTTGTGTTCCTGGAGCTGGCTCAGGTAGGTCATGGTGGGATAGGGCCCTGTGGTGGCAGGGCTGGGGATGCACGAGGTGCTGAGTGATGCCACGCACAGAGGTCCGGCAGCTCCAGGGCGTGATGCTGTCCTGGCAGAGAGGGCAACCAGGCCTGGTCTTGGATGTCCAAGGACAGATAGGGTGAATCTCTCCAGCTTCCCTGCCATGGTGGCTCTGACACGGGCTCCGTCTCTTTCAGTTCCACTGCGCCTACCAGCTGGCCGACTGGTGCCTCCATCACATCTGCACCAACTACAACAACGTCTGCCGCAAGTTCCCCCGGGACATGAAGGCCATGTCGGGAGGTGAGTGGGGGGCCAAGGTGGGATGACGGGTGTTCCTGTGGTCCCGGTGCTGTCCTCACCCCCCCTCTCCCTGCAGAGAACCAGGAGTACTTCGAGAAGCACCGCTGGCCGCCGGTGTGGTACCTGAAGGAGGAGGATCACTACCAGCGGGCGAAGAAGGAGCGGGAGAAGGAAGACTACCTCCACCTCAAACGGCAGCCCAAGAGGCGATGGCTCTTCTGGAACGCCTCCTCCTCCCCTTCTTCCTCTCCTTCATCGTCAGCAGCCACAGCCTCCTCTTCTTCTTCCTCCTCCTCCTCCTCGGCTGTGGTTTGAAAGCCCGTCCTTGCCCTGGCTCCAACATCCCTGGGAGGAGACGGGGAGGAGAAGGAGGAGGAGGACGAAGGGTGGCATGACCTGCCCCAGCACCAGGCGTGGAGTGGACTCCACCGGCCAAAGCTCCGGAGCAGACGGTGGTAGCAGGGGCCTGTCCCTGTGGAGGGGCTGGAGGCCAGGCACCAGCCCCCTGCACTCCTGGAGCCCTGCTCTTCCCACGCCGCGGCTGCCAGCGCGTTGCCGGACTGGCAGAGACCGAGCAGCAGGAGAAACTCATGTTTACAGGAGCACGAGGGCTGTGTTGTGTTTTTATTTTATTTTATTTTTTTAACATAAGCAGCATGAGGAAGAAGAAGAAACTCGCCCTGCTTCCCCTTTAAGTTGTAACCAGAAGCTGTGGGATATGGTTGGTTTGTCTGGTGGCATCTCGCCACCCTGGGCAGCCAGAGCCACTCTGGGGGGCCTGCCACCCCCTTTGACTTGCAGCAGGGTCAGGCAGGGTGCAGGGAACCCCAGTGCCCAGACGCCTCCAGGCACTGCAGCGTCTTACAAGTGGGGTCTGCCCTAACTTGGGGGGTGGGAGAGGGCAGGAGCCCTCTCCTCCCTGCCTCTTAACTTTTCATTTTTGTTTAAAAAGAAAACTTAAGAGCCACTCTGGGGGTCCTGCCACCCCCTTTGACTTGCAGCAGGGTCAGGCAGGGTGCAGGGAACCCCAGTGCCCAGACGCCTCCAGGCACTGCAGCGTCTTACAAGTGGGGTCTGCCCTAACTTGGGGGGTGGGAGAGGGCAGGAGCCCTCTCCTCCCTGCCTCTTAACTTTTCATTTTTGTTTAAAAAGAAAACTTAGAGCAAAAAAACCCAATCCCAAACCCTCATCCCCAAGCTGCCATACCAGAAACCAACCCCAGGCCCTTGGCTTGGGATTTTAGCCTGGAAGGCTCCATTGTAATAAATGGTATTTTAAAAGCCCAGCGTGGTCCCTGTGTGTTTGGGAGGAAGCGGCTGGACACAGGGCATCCCTCTGCCCTGCTTGGGGTGACACCAGCACCACCCCCGCAGGATGCAGCCATCAAAAAACCTCTGTACAATGAGAGGTGGCCTCACCATTGGACTAACTTCACAGGTCCCACCCGTGTCCTCGTAGGCAGAAGGCAGCACGGCCCCGGGGCTCTCGGACTGCCGCCAGGGGAGCAGGAGGGACCCAAACCTCTGCTCGCCCTCCCCTGCCAGGAAGCAGAAAGCTCCTTTGAGCCCATCCCTGGCAAAGAGGCTGCTGCTGGAGGTAGGGATGCTCTGGCAGGGGTGGTCCCACTGGTGTCCCCTCCAGTTGCTCCTCTTCCCGGCTGGCCTCCTAGAGCACCTTGGAGTCCCTCGTTTCGCATGCTCATCCCCAGTGGATGCAGAAGCCAGGTCGCGGCTCCTGCGCTTACACTTGGTGTTTTCACACTTTGCAGCCCAGCGAGCAGGTAGGACAACAAGTTTCTCTCTCCCTTTCAACTCTGGGCGTTCACCACTGCTTCCCAGTCCCGTTTGCCTTCCCCAGGCTGGGACCTGAGCCCCTGTGTCCCGGCACTAAATCCTGCATGTGCCTGGCTCTGCAGGAGCTCCCTGCCCAGGTTTGCATGCTTGGGAGGCATACGGGGGCTGCCCAGGACAGGACCCCAGGCATGAAGCCTCCTGGCAGGTCACCGAAAGCTCCTGCTTTTAGCACTTGCCCCAGCCCGGTGTTACCGATAGACCCAACCGCAGCGCCAAGGCTGGTGGGCGGCTCAAAGGGGTTTTCAGGGCCAAAAAGGGCCCTTTTCTCACTAAGCACTGCATGGATTTGCAACGCAGCTACTGCAGCACACAGAGCCCTGGCTGGGTGTAGGCAGAGCAGGGAGCACCACAGCCCCTGCTGCAGCAGCAGCTCTGTCACGGGGCTCAGCAGCATTGCCTGGCCCCGAGGTCCCAGCCCTGCACGCTCGATGGACTGAGATTTCAGCCTCCTGCCTTTGCAGGTGACAAAACAGCACGGGACTTGTGGGCGTAGGTGTAAAGGCAGAGCCCGGGTTTGCTGCTGAGGCTGTTCCCCGGCAGAAGCATCGCTGGCAGGACCGTTGCCGGCAGGATGCCGGCGTGGCAGAGCACTAACACCATGGGCTGGGTCCTCGGTGCCAGGCAGAGCAGCTGCTGAGCATGTCGTCCAGCTCCTTGGTGCCCACTGAAACCTGGAACAGACCATCGCCAGCGTTAGAAACAAAAACAAAAATGACGAGAAATCAGGATTTTTTAAAAAGTTTATTCTTCCTTCATAAAGTGACATGTAAAAACTGGAAATATTAAACTGGCTGGGCCAGAGCTCTATATAAAAACACACAATCATGCACAGTAAAAAACCTGCTATTTTTATATTAGCTTTTAAGTTATACGTACAAGTTTACGATTACTAAATAAATACATAAATACAAACGTTCTGCTCGCATTTTTTGAAATGTCACTGAGGAGGAGGGAGAAGGGGAAGGACGGGTGCTTCACAACACAGGGCAGCCCTGGCCACAGAGAGGGGCTGGCGACGCTCCTCACACTCCCACTGCGCTGGGGAAGGTCGTAACATCAATCCGAGAATGGTTTTTTTGGTGGAAGAGACCTTAAAAATTCCCTTAGTCTGGTGGGCCCTGGTGGGCTGGGTGTACCGGGTGTATCCAGCTCAAGTAACGCAGCCGTTTTTCCAGCAGGTTGTCCCTGAGCTACATGTGAGAGGCAGAGCAAGGGGCAAAGTGTTTGAGGAGGAACCCATCCTGCTGGATGGGTGGATGGCAGGTACCCACGGGCGTGCTCAGACCTCAGTGCATTCACAGGCTGGCTGGAGGCAGGCAGGGGCAGCAAAGCCACCCCACGGCCAAGGGAACGGGAGCTACGCCACTTGAGCAAGGTCAGGGGGAAGGTTTCAGGCGCACTAATGGTTTGCTGCCCTCATTGCCCATCATGCTCTAAGGAGCAGCTCACTTGCTCCCTGCACCGACCCAGGCAACCCCAGTGGTCACAGAGCCAGTAAGTCATTTCCATCATCCCCTCAGTCCAGTTTCAAACTCATTCCTAACAGCAAGCAGAACCATTATCATCTAAACACAACTCAGTCGACAGCTTTGAGGAAGAAACCCAAGAACCTGCTTAATGCTTGCCCACAGAGCATACAGTACAGAGCTGCCAGCCAGCTTAAAAACGTTCTACAAGCACAAGCCATCGCATGATGCCAAGAACTCGCTGGGAAAGGATGATCCAGTTAAAAACCAGGCCCTTCTCTGCACTAATCCTGAAGGTGTCTGTGTAGCAGCAGCACGTCCAAGCGAGACAGTCCCAGAGGCAGTTTGCAACAGTTTTAGGCTCTTTGCATTGACCCAGTGAGATCAAGGGACCAGCTTGGATTTCCAAAGGAAGCACCGATGTCGAGTCTGTAGCTTCTGCAGAGAGGACCGTGAGGTTCGTACTTCATGAGGCGATCAAGCCCTCTGGGCTCAGCTGCGCTGTACAATGGCTTTGAAAGAAGAAGAGCCAAAGAGCTACGAAAAGCAAAAACTCAAGTGTTATCTGAGGTATTCACAGCTTCGGCTTGAAGTGGGGCGCTGCAGGGCCTGCCCTGCTCCTCAGCTCACTTCGTGCCGGAAAAGCCCCTGCTGGACCAGCCTGGTGGAGATGACCTCTGCAGCCCCTCCGAGATTCATCTGGAGCAGGGTCTCCAGCAGCATGTTCACCGACGCGTTCGTCCCTTGTTTGTAGAGCCACGCATTCAGCATCTGGAAGAAATTCTCCTGCGACCATTCTTTCAGTGCGATGTCAATGTCGTTCTCCATCAGATCAAGACCTCGACCGAATCTCTTCCACTTGTCCAGGGGCACGACTTGGCCAAAGACATAAAAAGATTGCCGCAAAACTAGAGGGGGAGGAAGGGAAAAGCTCAGACAAAAGGATTTTGTCCAGAAAGCTCATCCCACAGGCTCACCCCCTCCCTGCCTCCCACCACATCCCCTGGGCCCCAACACTTACGCGTAATGGGGTCTTTTCCTTGCACCGGCACCAGATTCCTCCTGGGTACCGCACTGGTCACTGGCACCGTCGCCTGGAAAGACAAGAGCCTATAGCACCCACCGAGCCCCAGCACAAACGCTGTCCCCAGGCTCCATTAACAGGGGTTTGGAGACCCTTTCCCTCTCTCTGGGGGCTGCTGGGGCAGCAGACCACCCCCTGCCCAGGACACCCATCATTTCATAGCTTTGGGTTGACAGCAGGCCACGAGCAGGGGAGACCTGCCTCACGGCTCCTGGCCAGGGAAGAGCTGCTTGTTTGCTCAGATCAGCACTACAGCTGCAGAGGACTCTGGCAGCTGCCTGCAACGAGCAGACTCTGCAGTCCTGAACCCCGAACGAGGACAGGGGACCCCGCGCTACCTCCATGAGGAAACTGTGGCCCAGCCCTGGAAACCCCCCCAAGCTGATCAGTTTGGTGAAGGCAGAGGAAAGCTCAGCCGAGCATGATGGAGCAGAGGGACATGCTCATGTACCTCCACCCTCGGAGCACGGGGAGACACCGAACCCAGCGCCTTGGGGAGCAACTGATCCTGGGAGAACTGCTCGTTGCGGATGTTGTCCTGCGTCCCCTGGGTCCCCCTGCGGTTCGTCAGCTGCCGCACCAGGTAGTTCTGCAGCAGGAGAGAAGCACAAACGAGCCAGGTTGGGTGGTCCCAGGAAGGCAGGGCTCACCCCAGCCCCCCAGGGCTGTCAGCTGCGGCGGGGGCAACCCCACCGCCACGCATTCAAACGCGGGCAGCTTTCAAGGGCGTGCTTGCTCAGCTTGAGCTTGAAGGAGCCCTGGCAAAGCACAGCCCTCCCTTTAATCTAGGGTGCCCACTGTGGACCCTGGATTTGCCAACATCTCTGCCAGGGAAGGGTTAACAGCACTGGGGAGGGGGCTGCAAGCACCCCACATACAGCAGGGCACTACGAGAGACTCTCCTCTGTTTGGCCCAGCTCTATCATGTCCCTGCAGGGATGAGACTCATCACTCTGCTTCTCCAGCTTTCCCTG
>NW_010423289.1:6711-9027 GCF_000710305.1 Buceros rhinoceros silvestris
TCTGTTTGGCCCATCTCTATCATGTCCCTGGAGGGATGAGACTCATCACTCTGCGTCTCCAGCTTTCCCTGGAGCGGCAGGCAAAGTGGGGAGCAGAGGCGGGGGCTTCCCCCCAGCCCCACAGAGCCAGCACTACCCACCCCCCCTCTGCCACCCTGGCGACTCACCACAACGCTGCAGGACTTGCTGCTCAGGTCCCTCCCATTCCCTGGAAGATGAAAACCATGCTGTGACTCCTGCTCCCCCAGGCAGGACCCTCCTCCCACCCAGCCCACACCCCTGCAGAGCCCCTGACCAGGGTGAGCGCTCCAGGGGTACTCCCTGCACCCGGAGCTCACCTGGGGACCGACGGAAGTAGCACTTCTCGAGGCAGTAGAGCACAAGCAGCACACAAACCACAGCTCCCAACGAGATGCCCACGATCACACCATCTAAAGCAGATAAAACAGGGCGTGTGGGGGAGCTGCTCCTGGTCTCCCCAGCAGCAGCAGCAGCAGCAGCTCACACCTCTGTCCTTCGGCCCACCTCCCTTCCTCCAGCAACTGCATAAGCCAGGGGTGCTGGTGGGGGGACCACACTGGCGGTCGCTGTGCGGCATGCAGGGAGTCAGCTCCACTTTGCCCTGGGGACACCTGGAGAGGGGGAGACAGGGCAGGCTCAGTGCTGGGGCTCCCAGCACAGACCCCAGTGGGACCCACCATGTCACCCAGCTCACCGGGGCTGGCACTTCTGGCACATCTCGCAGGGGTGGTCTGGGGAGCAGAAGGTGCCATTCCTGCAGGCACACTGTGTGTTCCTGTCTGCTTGGCAGGGGCTCAGCTCCACCTGATCTGCGGGTGAGAGGACAGACAGCTCTACCCCAGCCCCTCCGCACCACACTCCTCCACCCGCTGCCTTTCTTAACACAGCTAACGACCCGCAAGCCTGGGCAAGACCAAGTCCCTCCGTGCTGTTGAGTTTCAGCCTTACCCTTTCCTGCCCCACACCTCACCGTGCCCAAGACAAGAGCAACGCTTGCACTGAAGCTCCACCAGCAGCCTACAACGCTGCCGTGGGCCCCGTCCTCCCGGTCCTTGCTGGAGGTCTCTTGTCCCAGCTTTGCGCGAGGGATGCTGCATTGAACAGAGACGTAGATCTGGCAAAAGCCACCACACCAATTCCAGACCCAGCCCGCGCCGCTCTTTGGGGACGCCGCAGGTGGCCATGCTCTTCAGTGGAGAGGTCCCCGCTCAGCTGAACCCAGGCTGTGCCATCAGCCAGCATCGCCCTCTCCCCACCAGCTCGTACCTTCCCTGCACACCCGGCAGCGCAGGCACTTGCTTAAGTCGTTGGGGTATTCGGTGAACTCATTTCTCTGACAACGCGAACACACGCTGGAGCCATTTTGCTCTTTACAGTGATCTAAAACGTAGGTGCCTGCAAGAAGGGGTGGGGGAGAAAGACAGGGCATTTTTGTGAGCATCCAGCACAGGACAGGGCTGTCTTTGCAGAGAGGGAGTTGATTCCACTGCTAGGCACATTAAAGAGGCAAATTAGGAACCAGCAAAAGGAATAATGAGTCCTCAGATCTCAGGACAGCATAGCAGGGGACAGCTGGAGCACCCGCTGCCTCCTCGCAAAGACAAGGACATGCCAGCCCCACAGAAGTGTGAGGAGGCTGCACAGGGTGTGATCAACCGTGGGGAGCATCTCACCTGCGGGGCACTTCCTGCAATACCGATCGGTGTCTGGGACTGGGTAAAACTCTCTCCCTCCCCTGCTTCGGTCCACGGAATCCAACCTGTCCCTCTTATGCAGTGCTGTCAAAGGAGTTCCCCAAGCAGCCTCCTGTTAAAAACAAAACCAGAAAACAATGGGTTAAAACGCACCCCAAGTCCACTGGGGAAGGGCTGCTCTGCCCAATGGGCTCAGGTGAAGCAGGACAGGAGCTCCGGGATGGCTCAGAGCCACTGGACCCAGCAGCCAAACCTCCCCTCGATGCAGGCGAAGGGCACCTTCCCCGTACCAGGGTGGTCATTTCCTTGCCAAAGCACGAGGAGGCAGTGGGCAGAGCAATTCCTGCGGGCCAGGTTATCAGCGAGGCAAAGCTCGCTAAGGCTTCCTTCACCCCCTTTCCTTCCCCAGTTTCTGAGCACGTGAACCAACAGCAGCAAAGAAAGTGGAAGGCTAGGGAAGATGAACAGGGAGGGCATTTGTGGGGAGGAAACCGGCCCCATGCCGAGGCTGGTACGTGGCTCCGGTGCCCACAAGAAACACTCAGGCTGTTCCAGGCTCCCCCCGGGACAGCAAGGCCTCCGGTGTTTCCGCCTCATCCCC
>NW_010423289.1:9082-9603 GCF_000710305.1 Buceros rhinoceros silvestris
GGGGTGGTCCAGGCCCCCCCCCGGAACAGCACGGCCTCCGGTGTTCCCGCATCATCCCCCTAATCTGGCTGCCGATCTGGAAGCCAACGGCCCTGTTTCCGCCAGCCCCCCTTTCTGCTGGCTCAGCTCTTTCTGTACCGGCTGGGTCTCCCCAGCTGTGGCGCCAAGATGCTCGACAGGAACAGCCACTCGCCCCATCAGGGTTTTGGGAGCTTTTTGTGCACCCCAATGTCCCCGAGGGGCTTGCTGCCCTTGGCCTCTCAACCAGCCCAGGGCAGAGCTGCTCCAGGGACATGACTGGATATAACCCTGCCCCTGCCCCTCTACCCAGGGCGATAGGGAGCGACGATGCCCGGCCGTGCTGCGGACTGAATGGTGGTGAGTCTGACAAAACCACTTTCCCCTTCCCATACGCCGCCGAGCATAAAACCTGCCTCTTAAAGCGAATACTTCTCTGTGAGTCAGAAGCTGCCTTGTAAGGCTGAAACAATAGAGCAACCAGCCGCCCGGCTGTCCCCGGG
>NW_010423290.1:0-231 GCF_000710305.1 Buceros rhinoceros silvestris
TTCTTCGGGAGACACAGTTGTGCTTGGGCTGCCCCGCTGCCCTCTCCCCAGCCCCTCAGCACAGCCCCACGGCACAGAGCCCCTCCGGCTGCCACCCCAGTCGGGGACATCTCTAACGGGTTGGCAGGTCACACCAGAGCTTTCCATGGGGCTCCCACCGGACCCATCCCGGACTCCTGCCATGTGGTGGCACGTCCCAGCCCCGCACCGGCCAGGGTGGCAGCCGTTCCT
>NW_010423291.1:0-434 GCF_000710305.1 Buceros rhinoceros silvestris
AGACGGCCCATGTTTGGATGTTCCACCGGTCTCCTGTTGCAGCCTGAGCCACGCTGTGACCTCTCGGGTGTCTCGTGGATACGTTACACTCAGCGTCTCGTGATTTTCCTGCACCTTCCGCATTTCCTCTGAGCGAGTCGCATCTCAAGAGGGAACCGCTCAGGCACGTCCCCACCAAACAGACCCGAGGGGAAGCGCAGAACGTCGCCTGGTGACGGAGAGGCTGCCCTTCTGCTGCGCTCCTGCTGTGGCCCCAAAACACAGCCCCGAGCCAAAGCAGCGAATCACAGCATCGGAGCGTCACAGGAGTGCTCGGGTTGGAAAAGACCTTGAGGATCATCGAGTCCAGCCATTAAAGGAGGAACCAAGGAGGTTTGGAGCTATTGCAGGTGACAATTTGATGAGGGAGGGAATTTTATCTCTCCGTCAGCAGG
>NW_010423291.1:563-809 GCF_000710305.1 Buceros rhinoceros silvestris
TGAGGGAGGGAATTTGAGCTCTCCGTCAGCAGGACGCCCACGGGACAGTTAATTTAAACCACGTGAGGGATCCTCCCGCTGCCGGGATGCTGCGAAGGAGCCGTCGCGCGGGAGGAACCAGCCCTCTGGAAGCACGACTAGCTGCTAGGCGAGACAGAAGCCCGACAGGCTTCCGAGAGAAGGAGCTTTGGGCACCGTGGAGACATCCTGACCCTGCCGCGTCCGCAGGCGCAGGAGTGCCGTGGT
>NW_010423292.1:0-400 GCF_000710305.1 Buceros rhinoceros silvestris
CCCCTGCAGCCACCGTCCTGCGAACGGACACCGTGGGGCTGGGGGGCAGCCCGCGGGGCCGGGGGGGCCCCAGGATGGGTGTCACCCCTGCTGTCCCCTGCCCAGGGACGTTACCGAGCTGGTCCTTCCGCTGCTGGACCGCGGACGGGCTCTCAGCGCCACTCCGGGGACCTGCCATGGAGTCAGAGAGAGGAGCCGGACAGGGAATGGGACAGCTCTGGGGACAAGGACGGGGAATGGAGCTGGGGACTGGGGATAGGGAATGGGACTGGGGACAGGGCTGGGGGATAGGGGACAGGGCTGGGGAGAGGGGCTGCAGGCAGAGAACGGGGACAGGGAATGGGACAGCAGCTGGGGACAAGGGCAGGACAGGGACTGGGGCTGGGGACTGGAGACAGGG
>NW_010423293.1:0-2688 GCF_000710305.1 Buceros rhinoceros silvestris
AAATAAATAAAAACACACTCTGATCACTTGAACCACAGTTAATACATGAAGTCTTATGGTTGCCTCCTCAGTGAGCACACTCAGGAAATGCAAAAATTCTGACTCATAGCTAAGACAGCAGACTGTAAAAACCACGTGGTGTAATTCCATGACTCAGACACCTGTGGAATCGAAGTATGACATTAATTTTAATCCAGTGATGACTAGAAGACAAAAAAACCCAACAATCAAACTTTATATGAGATTTTATGAGTTGGTCAAACAAATCTTACCCCAGAAGAATTTTAGCATGAACCTCTTTGTTAGTCCTTGAGATTTCTCTCAAAGAGGTAATTTCTGCATCAAACCAAAATCCTCTTTCTTCTGGAGTCTCAACATTGTAGTTAACCATCACCACATCACCCACTTTCAGTTCACTCCACTTCAGAATGGTTCTTGCTCGGGGTCGAAGATTATTTGTTTCCATTTCTACTACGCCATTCTCTGGGTACCTTGAAAAGTAAAACCAAAGTAATTATTATGACTCCGGTAACAGTAAGTAGTAAGTTGCAGAAAACATTTTTCACAAGTATGAATTTCTAAATGTTGCTTGGGAATGTAAGAAACATACTATAAAAACCTGACCTAACATCTTGTTGAAAGCTTAGTTTTCAGCTAAACAGAGACCAGGAATGCAACTCATCAAAAACAGCCTCTATGAGTTTTCTCTCTCAAAAAAAATTTAAAATAATCACATAAATCTATAAGCACTTTATGACTTTTTGATTGGAATATGACCATGTTCAAGGTTTCACCGCAACATGGCCCCAGTTTGCTCCCAGTAAAGTCAATATTGCAATTAAAGTTACAATGAAAAATTCATGAAGATTAAAACCATGGTTTTCAATACAGCACATTTCTGCTTTGCTTTTATGCATGCATTTTTTTCATTTCCACTAATAACATTTTCTTCATTTCCACTTCAATAACAACGTATTTAAGCCAATTCTTTTTTAAAAAAATAAGACAAACACAGCCTATCAAATTCATGAGGTGAATATAGAGCAGGTCCACATTCCATGCACCATATTTAAAAAAAAAGTCTAACTACAAAATGTAGTAAACGAGAAACAGAACTAAGGCTCTCAATGAGATACATGAGCTAACAAACTGAAAATGTTTCTCCCTTTAAATCACAAAACAAAAAACCTAGAAAGACAAAATGTGGGAATCATTCTTTCTACTGACACTACACTTCGCTGGCAAGATGTAGTACGGATTGCGACATTAAAAGAAATCTATGGTTTACTAAACCATAATTAAGAAATTTGGGTTGATTTATTTTTCACTGAAACTTTGTGACTTTTCACTCAGTATGTTCATAATATTATCTACAAATTGCTAGGGTTTGTAATAGACAGCTTTTTTCCATCTATGTTGCTGTATGCCATCACACCACATTCACAAAAATCAAGGCATAACGAATGATTTCTGAAGAGCTCTAACTCCTTTCCAAGATGAGACAGACTCATTTATCAGAAGTAAGGTAGCAATATTTGATGGCACTACAACTAAAATCCCAAAGCAAGAAAGCAAGCTTGTAAGACTTGAGATGGTAACTTTTCAGTTTAGCACCAATGCCACCTTAAATCCTCTGTATACAGCAATTATTCAAGGACAGGAGAGCCTGTGTAGTTTGTGCATGTGCTGGAAATACAGCACAATTCGCACAGGATGAAAACAGGGCTTGCAGAGAAAAGCTCACCTGCTACAGAAACTAGAAAAGTCAGATGCTGGACTAGAATGGCGAAGTTCCTCTCTGATACTGCGTGTAACCAAATAAAGAATCTTTCACCGTTTAACTAGGACTAGATGAGGTCAATACAAATACAATACAAATTTAACAGCGAAAATGGAAACAAGTCAGCTACCTATAAACAAGCGCTATTGTAAGTATTCATTCTTCCTTCTTAACAAACATTGCCAAGTATGATGTATCTGAATTTTTATTTCCATCATGCTATTATTGGTACTTCAGCAAGAGCACTCATGCTTTATAGTCAGTACACCTTTATTACTTCTCTTAAATTGTAATGGCAAAACCCCACCCTTACTAATAAAAGTTTGGCTCTGTCACTTTTCAGCATGTCTCCCTGTGGTGAAGAAGATCATTTCAAGGTCTTGGGGAAATCCCACATGGTATCTTACTACATTACGTAAAGAAATACTAAAACTACTCATTAACAGCATGAGGTTCTGATAGACTATAGTCTGAAATCAGGTTGTCTGATCCTAAACAGTTGACTGAAAGCCCACTGATGTAACTGGAGACATTTTATGCAAGTTCATTCTGCTTTGTTTTATGCCTTCTATTAAATCTAACACATCAGTGTGCTACTACGGAAAAGGTAGGTGATGGCTAGACTTGACATTCTACCTCCAGGCATTTTTTTATCCTCCATCACGCAGATTACCTAGAGTGTGCTTTAAATTTATGAGAAGATTTATAAATTTTGTTTGTTTGTTTAAAGAAACATGAACCCTAACAGTTTAAAAATGGCTGTACCTTTAAATATACCAATAGCCAAGGAAAACACGCCCTATCCTTAACTACTTGTAGAAGTTAAATTCAAAGAGTTCCCCCTCCCCCCCCAACCTTTTCAGATCTTAATTATAAAAATCTGCCCATCAGGACTTATATCATACAAA
>NW_010423293.1:2802-11610 GCF_000710305.1 Buceros rhinoceros silvestris
CCCCCCAACATTTTCAGATCTTAATTATAAAAATCTGCACATCAGGAATTATATCATACAAAGAGAGGTGCTTGGGATCAAGCCATCATCCATATGATGTAACTCCCCACAGTTCCAGAATTTCCTTACTTGGTTTTGCTTCATTTGAGTGCATATCGCACTCAAACATTTGCATTTTGACATTTCTGTCATGCAGCCTTCCCTGATACAATTCTAATATAATAATTACGAACATTGTAACTGTAATATCTATGAAAACCGTAAGACAGATTCATTTTCAGGTAATAAGACAAAGCAAAAGGCAACTACAGATAATAACTAAGATAATATCTATCTTATTGAGTACCTGAATAATGACATCACATTACAGTTCAACAGGCTACTGAAATCACCAGTCAGCTATGTTTGAGCTGCCAGTTGGTTCCAATTATCTTACAATAAACCCTTTCTAAAGTTTGGAGAAGACAGCAAGTAGACCACAGTAAATGAACTCAGTTTTCTTGAATTCCAAAACAGATATCATGCTTAAACATCGGGGAACTAAAGAAGATAGATTAAAAAACAGACATAATTTATGTGTACAGTGAAATAATCAAGTGAGAAGTGCATATGAGATTAGTAAAATTGTAAAAATAAACCAATACACAGGAAAAAGTTTCACTGCCACTAGAAAAAAGTGTGACTTCTCATAGTTTACATTCATAGAAACTTAACTTTGATCTGAAAAAAATCTATTCTCTTCTAAATACTAAATCCTTTCAGGTTCTGTTTTTCCTGGGAGACCTTTGGAGAAATTTTTACTTCATGATTAAGAAATACTTTTTACCCAAATTCAGGTTTATATCATCTTTCCCATCCCTATACAACTCAGAACAGAATCTTTCACACTCTACTGCTGAGGAACTTGGCTCCACCTCTGTTCTTGGAATTATCTGATGGAAGAACCCAAAAAAGAAGATTGCTTATCATCACGACTAGAACAAGATGACTTACCAAAAGATACCCCAAGAAGAAACTTAACTGCTTTTGAAATTAAAATAAAAAAAAAAAAGATGAACTCCTTACTGAGTGAAATTTTTCTCTTTTTGGCTGGTTAGAAACTTTGGAAAAAAAATAAGATTGCTTACAAACAGGTGAGATTTCGTTTATCAGAATTCACCTTTTTTTGCATCAGGTTCCAGACATCAAAAGTTATGCTGCTGTGCCTTCACGCAGAAATACGCTTTTACTCATATGGGTAAATGCTAGCAGATATTTAACCATTCGCATTTTTCTGTAACTGACACCAAGGCAGAAGAGCAGAAACAGCATTTGTCAAGAGCTTTTTAGTTAGGCTTAAAATTGCACAGTTAAACAGTATGTTAAGCACAGTACCACTACTCCTTCATTATACTAAGTAAATAGTACTTCTGCAGTAAACTTGTGCCTTCAGAGGTATCTAATGCCACAATATACCCGAGTATGGAAAAAACCCCCACATTCACATTACAAAATGCTACTACAAATATGATCTTTAAACGAGCGTCAAGAATTAAGTGAAAAATCCATTCCAGCAAACTATAAAACAGACGTGAACGTCTACTGAAAGCATTTTCTTATCCACTGAGTTACTTTTAAAATCTTAAGATGACCCTCAAGAGAAAAAAGAAACATTTTCACAGCAGTGTTCCAACTGGACTAACTAAATTTCAGATGAAATGAAGATTATATGACACAATTCAACCTTTCAACTTAATTGTTTTCTTTGTTCTCCATGACACTTGGCACCTAATACTGAAAAAAAGCAGACATCACAACAGTAACCATAATCATTATACTTTAATGAGGAGGGCCCATAAAAGTCTCATGTTCTTTGTTACGTTGTATTTCCCTGTCATTTAATTCTTCCATGTAATAATTCTGACTGTAAATTCTAACAACAACATAGCAAAGATTTAAGATTTCCTATTTGTGTAGACAGTTTCCATAGCAAAGAATTTATCCATAAAGCAAAAATTCCAGAGCTTCTTGGCTATGAGATCTATCGGCTCGTTCCTAAAATGCTGAAATACTAAAAAACATATTAGCTCTGTCAGAATATATACAAGTCTGCTAAATTTACTGAAAACTTGCAACATATGTTTTAACACCTTTCCCAGATGTTACCAGAACAACTGGAAGTGCAAAGAATAAATTCTTGAAACAAAAGTCAAGACTTCCCTATACCCTCTCCATACTAGTATGGTAAGGAATGTTACTGCAGATGTGTAATTTCTTAAATTATTATTTTTCAATATACATGAAAGTATAATTTGTTCTCCCAGTCAAACTCAGAAGAGACATTCAATATACACCCAGAAATGAAAGAGCAGATGGGCACAAATAAAAGCAGAAAAAGGACTGAACTCAGAGAGGAGGTAAATCTGATTAAAGAAGGTACATCTGAATAAAACCTGTATTCACAGCATCACCACCACCCCAACTATCTGCTGCCTGAGGAAATAATGAGCATATTTTTGCTGTAATACTTTGAGTAAGCCAATGACACTAGCAGAAAAATATAAGCCACAACTGTGAATGGGGAAAAAAAAAAATCATTGAGATAATAAAGCTGTGTCTTTGCACTTCCAAAATAAGATCAGTAGGTCTGATAATTTGCTGTTACAAGAAAAAAGTAATATATTTCAAAAGACAGACTGGAAGGAATAATGAATATCAAATAAAGATAAAAATCAGTTACATGGAACTTAAATAAGGTCTTGAAAACCTTACCTAAAAATTACAAAATTAAGCAGCTAAAACACTAAGAAACTTTGCTAATGATTTTAGTTCTGAGTATTTGCATACTCAGATACTCTGAAACAAAGTGGGAATACTTTGGGAATGTGTAAGAAATATGTATAAGGTTTAATTTGTAACACAAAACCTTTGTATAATGAACTTGTGAATGTAATGAGAAACATGCTTTCTTCACTAGCTATCACACAGGATGACAAGTCATGCAATTACTGAAAGACCTTTTTTTAAAAAACTTTTCCGCAGGTGTTTAATCCTGCAACTGCAAGGAGAACACCTACAGCTAATTAAAAACAACTAAATAATAAGTAGAAAGTTCAATCACCTTCTCACTGACCACATAATTCTTCTCAGCCAAATATCAGTTTTAAGAAAAAAAGCATTTAACTCTTGTTCTCTCCAACAACTACTAGGTCAGGAAATCATACCTCTCCATTTCATATGCTTTCTGAAGCACAAGAAACTCATGGATTTTCTCAAGCTATTTACTTTTTGGTTTGTACAAAGTGTCTACATTCTTCAAAATCAAAGTTGTCAAAACCCTGAAGACTAATACATGCCAACACTGAGATTACAAAACACAGATTATGCAGTCAGGAAATCTACTGCAAACAGGACAAGGAATCTTACAAGATTCTTGAAACTAAAAGCAGTAGTGTGCAGCCTCTTCCCGCAAAGTTTGAACCAATATGCCTAGACAGAATTGCACCAGAATGCCCCTCTTTTTCTAAAGAAGGCCAAGAATGAAGACTTATATGTAACCTAGCAGGTCATCTATTGTTTTAGCATTGTCTAACCAGCTGTATGACAGAAAGTTTTGAAGGAGTAAGCACACTCACCTGCTATCAGGAACTAGAAAACAAAATTCTGCAGCTAGGAGAGGTGCCCTAGGTAGCCATTCCAACAAATCACCAAAAAAAAAATTTTGTTACTGTCAAAAGGTTAAAGAAAACCTGTGTTTCCATTACAAAAAGATTGTCTTAAGAGAAGATTCTACCAGACAGACAATATAGCCCTTGTTTCTCTTCTGCTTCTGAAATTCTGAAGTGGCCAACATGAACCGAAGATAACAGGTGCCATAATGCATCTATGGTCTATAGTTTTCCTGACATTTCTTCATATTTCTAGCCTTTAACTTAGTATCCTTCAGAAGGATTCACTCCCCAGTCTCCTCACTTCAACTGTTGAGACTGACAGGAATTTTACAGCATTCACCTTCCTGACAAGCACTATTTTCTGTGCTTAATGTATTTAAAGAAAAAAATGAGTTATTTCACACAAACATATTTAGAAGGGGTATTTGAGAAATACACTGTGTGAAAGAGGATTTGGGGATTTCTTCACAGAAGACGAAACAGAACTGTTTGCATCATTTGCTTTCACCAATGCTGCTCAAAGCACCTACCTCTTAAGGAATCAGCGATTCTTTTCTTTGTTCTGCCCCCACTACGCAGCCACTGGGCAAATTCTTTCTGTTACTGGATCAGTAACAGAGTTGGGAAGTCAGGTAAGAGGAAGAAGCAGTGCCCATCTCATCTGATAGTGGCCCATAATGTCTTTTGGTCTACAAAATCAACTTATCAGCAGTGTCACCGATCCAGTATTCACAGATCCATTCTATTAAATCCAAGCCTACTACCTTTCTTTTAATACTTCACATTAAAAATATCCTGAAAAATATACCTGTTAACAAGTCCACTCTTCAAACCATTCCTTGAGAAAGGAATAGCAGGTTTAAAGCTGTTAGCTTCTTGATGACCTCTTCAGCTAAGGAGATACTTTCAAGGAGAAAGTGATTATTTTTCTGGATCAGGTAGTACTCAGAACTTCTCATTTCCTCAAAATATTCTTCGCTTTCCAACTATCAACCTGTGTCTTGCACGTTACTTACACAGCACAAGGAATGACAAATCTTTTACCTCTACACCACAGTTGTGCACAAATACGTTATTTTTCAAAGGTTAATGATAGCCTGGACTACAAATGAAACTCACATTCTATTACCAAAAGTCATAAGCAAGACTCTTCTGGTAAGGAAAATGGTTACAGCAGGACAGAGCATTTTAAGAGTTCTAGGCTAGTGTAGTCTTCCAAACAAAATGCCCTACCCAATTAATTTTGCCTCCTCTCTTTACAAAAAGAAGGATAAGTAATACCTTTAGCCTTCATTGGGAACTGTTTCTCCATACACCACTTTCAAGATGAGCTTCTTCTCTGCAACCCTGATTAGCCCTGAATGAACAGACGTGTAAGGACAAGGTTTAAATGAGAAAGAAATCTTGACAATGAGAACTCTCCTGATACTTGAAGACCTTCTTTCCTGCAATTAAAGACTTTAAAAGCTCCTACAACATGAAATAATACAGGAATAATGAGGAGGATGAGATCTGGGGAATGAAAAAACATTTTAAAAAGAAAAAAAAAATATTTCAAGTAGGATCCCTCCCAACTTTTTTCCTCCTAAACTGTTTCTCCATCTTGCACTATTCCCCATCTGTCCAAATGAAGTTTGTGGCCCAAGTTCCTTTCTTGTATCTCTTTCAGTTAGCATGAGAAACCTACGTTCCTAACGTGACTCAAGAAGCAGAAGCAAATAAACTGGTAAATAGACAGCCAATCTTACAAATCCTTCTCACGCAAAAGCAGAAACAAAAATGAACACACAGGCATACTGAGGTGATGGGTCGATGCATTTTAATAGTGTTAAAATGGCAAACCTTTCATCTCAGAATGAAAGCTACCCCTGACAGACTGCTACAGCTGAAATAGTTCACTTGACACTTAGGAACACAGGAGTCCAACAAGTACCCTGGATGGCTGAGATCAGTCCCCTTTTACTAGAAGCTACAGCACGCACTAATCTTTTCCTGCACTCCATATATGATCAGAAGGTCTAAAATTACTGTGGTATTTTCCACATTATTTTTACGACTTTTTACATTGCTTATGGAAGACTAACTGGTTAATGAGGCAGACACACTGACTGAGGCTTACAGGTATGGTATTGGCACATTCCTACGTGCCTTTACCTTTCAAAGCAGGCTGTAATCTCTTTGGAGAAACTAATGTCTTTCTGTTAAATTTTCTACAACGTTTAGCACAAAAGTAAGTGAATTTATTAATGAGGACAATAGGTACTAATTAGTAATAATATCTGATAAAAGCATACCTAGTACATCAACACAAGCTCTATGCAACAGCATCACCAGCTTAAGGACAAAACCAGTAAGAAGAGACATCTTGCTAGATACTGAGCAAAAGGAATGCTGTTCTTAATTCTTCATGCTGAAGAACAGAATAGACTACCTATGAATTTTATTTCTTAGGTTTATTCTCAAAACAAAATTGCCTCTCTAACAGACACAGATGGGCACACGTTCTCTTCTTGCCATTTCTCCTGCCCTCTATTTTTGAAAGCATCACTAGCAACAACTATATAACTCAGTTTTCTACAAAAAACTAGAGTCAGCATACCCAGAGCGCAAATGAGTGTCAGCCTAGGAAAGCCACACTCAGGATCATGTCTGCTTAGCCAGGCTATGCACAGTGACACTCACCTGGTCAAAGGTGACTGGTTTGTCTGCACAGAACAGCTATTGGTTCTACTGACTTCAAAACCCCAACAGCATACAAGGCTCCAGGACACATAAAGGATGAGCATGCACATAGAAACTGTACTTTGGAGGAACCAGCTGCTCTTAAGCACCCCTTCTAACTGCCTACATATCAGTCTACAGGAACACCCACAGCTTATACAGAGCAGGTTTCTGATTTCTTCATTACACAGTAATTACTGTAGGATCGCATCCAAGGACAGCATAGTTTCTGAACACATGTAATGGTCAGTACTAATATTCTACAGATGTCCAGAATGCTGTCATTCTTTAATAATGTCAGACTTAAAAGTACACTGCAACTTAAGCTCTGCCTTAGCAGTCTTGCAACGGATTTTCAAATTACCAGCCCAATTACTTAGGCTGAGAAAAGATACCTCAAACTGAACTCTCAGGTCTGGAAGTAGAGGGCACCACTCCACAGCTCACATTAAGCAAAGTAAATAGATGACCCCTCTTGCTAAATCATCTGATTCCCTAGAATAAAACAATCACAGTGTCCTTTATGACACATCATGCATTACCTCAAGGATTAATTTAAACTTCTCTGGTGATTGATGGGATACCTGGGAGGGGTATCATCAGTTAAACAAAATGGCCATGAAAAAATTTACTAACATCTGTATACTAAAGATATACTTGGATATAGGTAGGCATACTGACACTTCCCAGGCTGCAGAGATGTCCAGCCTTCCTGTGACTACCATTAAGCACCTTCTTAACTGAAAGGCCTTCATTACAGATGACAAACATGAAGAGAAAGGAAAAGACAATGTTCATTTGTAAGTAAGGGAAGAGACAACCATCAAGAAGCTATCACAGAATGAGAGAACTGTCTCCCTGAAACTAAGTAGACTACATTCAGTGCTGCACAAGTAACAAATACAAAATAAAGTTAAGAGGAAAGGGCAAACTTTCGTATGCCACAGCACTGTAAGACATGTCCTTATGATGCCACATTAAGCTACTGAGGAGTCCTGCTCCTGATATATGTGGTGGAAGTGCATGTTAACAGTTATCTCAGTTAACTTTAAGAACTAAGCATGTGTTGGTTTCCTCACGAATCCTTTCAAATAAGGATTCAGCTTTCTTCTGAGAACAGTTCACGTCACCTTCTGTATCAAAAAACAGTTGCTCAGAGCAGAAGAAAGATTACATATGATAGCAGTATGAAACTTTATAGCATACCCTTGATTTCAAAGTCTTTAATGCCTCTCTATGATACGAACAAATGCAAAGGTGAAGTGGAAATACAAGTGAATAAACTGGCAGAAGGGGAGAAAGACAACGCTGACACAAACAGAAACATACTTGTAAACAATGCTGCCTCCAGGGAAGACTGTATTCAGAAACTGAACAGAGAAGATGGATTATAAGGCAAAAGTTATATAGCCACAACCGGATGCCAAGAAACTTGGCACCTGAATGAAGATCAGTATTCACAAAACTAATACTGCGGTCTTTTCCTCACTGATAGAGATAGGGCTCTTAAACAAGCACCACATGCCTTTTAAATCTTTGAGCTTATCAAGAACTGTGACTCCAGTTTAATCTGAAACTGAGAAGCTGTGTTTCTCCAAGTGGCACTGTGCTTTCTGTAAATATGTCAGAGGAGGTACACTCTTAAGAAACAAAGGATTAGAAGAAAGTGAGGCTTACCAAACCTAAAGCTGTAAAACAATTGTTTTGAGTTTTGCATTGGACTTGTGATACATAAATCTAGCAGCACCACTACTAAAACCAGCTTTCTCACCTAAGGGAAGGACAGGTCCTGCGTCATCCTTTAAGAACACGTTCTCTGGAGAACACAGTGACCTAAACATTAGGAGAACACAGTGACCTAAATGTTATTTTGCTGAGAAAGAACTGATTGATTGGATGCTTCACTTAATGAGACTATCAAATGTTTCCAACTAGAAAACAAAGCCAGCTGAACATCAGATCTGTTCATGCTGTTCTAACTACTTGCAAAGAACCAGGTGCAGAACACACAAACAAGCCAATACAGACCCAGCCTCCTCAACGCACAAAACCACTCACTCATAGCCTCAGACTGGTCAAGGGAGAGCAAACATGCCAAAATTTCTGGACACATTTTGGATGAAAATTCTTAATTAGTTCTCAACACTCTCTGACAGATTTTCTTACCACCCCAGCAAAACTTCAAGTAGACAGAAGTATGCCGCAGTGTAAATTAGAAAGCCAGGTAGGGCTAAAGGTGAATTTTCATGACAAGTACAGTCTAAGAGAAAATTACTGAAGTGAAGCTTCACTTTTGGATAAAATTCTGAGTTACACAGTTCTGAGAAGGATGGTGTCAAACAACACATAACTCAGTCCTGGTTCTATGAATATGGTATAAATGCTTTATTTTCTTATCTGTCCCGTTGTCCTGGGTTCAACATGGAGGAATCGGATG
>NW_010423294.1:0-1109 GCF_000710305.1 Buceros rhinoceros silvestris
CGGTGTGCTGGTGGGGCAGGGATTCATATGCCTGAGGCATCAAGAGGGCAAACAGCTGGTGCCCGGGGCTGAGGGTGTGGGTCCGGGGGCCAGTGCAAGACAGAGACCGGGGAGGGACGGGCCGAGCCGGTGCGATGCTAACGGAGACCGTGCCTGCCCTTGCTGACAGATCTACGCGGACCCTGCCAAAAGGCTGGAGCTGTATTTCCGCCCCAAGGACCCTTACTGCCATCCCGTGTGTGCCAATCGCTTCCCCACCTCCACCATGCTGCTCAAGGTGAAGAGGAGGACCAAGAAGAAGAAGCAGTTGGACAGTGAAGAACAAATCCAGCAAGAAATCCAGTTTGAAATGGAAATTCTTGGGACTGTCGCCACCGTTTACAAATTTCAAGGTAATATTTGGGTTTGTGTCCGTGTGGCTTAAAGACGAGTGTGTGTGCTGGGAAGGGCAAGTGTTTCCCTCTAAGAGTTTAGGACTGCAAGGACAACCAAGTCTCCTTGCTGAGCAACCTTTCATAAACTTACCAGACTCCTGCTCCTGAATGTTGAGTGTGGTAAGGACTGTCGCGATGTTCACAATGAACCTCACAATGTTTTAACTTATGTTTCTCACAGGAATGTCCGATTTCCAGTACCTGGCAATGCACTCTGGTCGCGATGGCAAACAAACCTCCATGTATGACAAAGTCCTAATGCTCAAACCAGAGAAGGAGGAATTTTTCAATAGAGAATTACCTCTCTACATCCCGCCACCAATTTTCTCACGTCTGGACACTCCTGTAGACTATTTTTATCGGCCAGATATACAACACCGGTTAGTGCCTGTTCTCATAATGTAGGAAGTAGCTGCATTGGTTTGGGAATGGACGGACAGGGAAACATTTTGCTGGTGTGATATATACTTCTAACAGACAAGCCTTCAGGTTAAGATTTACTTTTTCACCACTTGAAAATACCTCCAATTCATTCTTATCTCACTGTTGTTGTAGGATCTCTGCTCTCGAAGCATCAGAGCAGCACTAAATAACATCACTCATGTATTCCAGCTGTTTAAGCTGCTGCCCTGTTCTGCTTTACCCCTCCTGATTTGGCACAACAGAGGCAGGCAC
>NW_010423295.1:0-2429 GCF_000710305.1 Buceros rhinoceros silvestris
GCTCACAGCAGCACACGGCGCGAGGGGTATGTCCCGCGGTGCGGCTGTGTCCAATGTGGCAACAGGGCTCGCGGCAGCGGTGAGCGCGGCGATGGCAGCTCCGGAACAAACAAGCAAGCAAGCGGGCAGGCAGGTAGGCAGGCAGGCTCCGCAGTGGCCAAGAGCACAGGAAAACTGAGCTCGCAGCACAGTCGCGTGACTTTTAAAGCGACATTGGCGCAAAAACTTTCAACCTATGAGGATGCTGCTTAATGTCACATGGCAGGGAATACAAAATGCTATAGGTTTAAAGCAAACTTCTCCTAAAAAGATCTTTGCTGACCTACCACAGTAGTCCACTGCATTCCAGCCCAACCCAACGAGAGGTAAAATTAAGAGTGCACAAGTCTTTTACCTCCATAAGGTAAGAAGCTATCTTTCACTGAAACTGTTTCACCTGGAGCGATGTTTTACACTAAATATAGCTATGACTGTGCCTTGTCTGTTTTCCCGGCCTGTAATTATGGGAAAGTTTTCAGACTCATGAAGCAATGATGACTTCAGCTCCCTATGGAGTCAGTTCGTTAGAAGAGAGCCACACACTGGGACTGGAAATAACCCAGCTGCTACTGTACAGTTGCTGCAACTGGAACGAGTGTTCAGTCACCTCATTTTAAACAGGTGCTGCTTCAAAAATGAGTCTTTGCCCAGTACCTGTCTTTATCTAACACTAGTCAAGGGTGGACTTTGTGTTCAACCAGTGCTTTAGTCACATAAATACTACAGGATGACTGCATCAGCATTCTCCTCAGCAGCCCTCTGAACACAACTACTAACCGTACTTAGTACTACTAGTTTGCTACTTTAGATGCTGTGTGATCCAGCAGCAAATGGAACGTGACTTTTTTTATATATATAGCAATCAAACAACCAGAAAGCAAAGCCACAAGCATCTGTCGAAGCCGGAGAAAACACAATGAAGCACTAGCCTAAATTCTGCGAGACTAATAAAAATGGAGTCGTCTTAAGAAGCAATGAAAATCCTCATATTGTATTTGCTGGAACATGAAGACTGTCCTGAACAAAACTTTTTTTTTTTGAGCAGAACTGTCTAAAGGTAGCTGCTTAGATCAAAAAACAGAGTAGACCTTGAACAGCAGATTCCATTGTACCTAAAGAGAGGCAGAACGTGGAATGACGTGTCAAGAAAGATTGTATGGCCACTTCCTAAGGAAACCCCCCTGAGGTTTTTTTGTCAAGCTAGGATCACCAAATAGTGCTCCTTCAGGAAGACCCCTGTATCCGAGACATGACTTCACTCTTTGGCTGCCTACTGCGAAGCAAATGTTTGAATCAGAGTGTCATTAACACTGGATAATATGGGATCTTCAGGGATAGGCTCAGTCTCTCATGAAGTTTTACAAGGTAACACTCAAGTGGTCCTTGAGCGGCAGCAGGAAGTGAGTGGGATGTTCTAGCACTGCAGTGGGATACATGCCAGAGAGTACTTACAGGAGGTGAAGCAACAGACTGTCCTGGAGTCTGCGCAACACTCTATTGCAAGCTGTGAAAAATCACAGTTCAATTACTTGCTCTTAAGATGGGATCTGGAGTCTGGCACCCTACAAGAGACAAAAGGCATTGGCTGGGGAGGGTGTGTGGGGAAAGATACCTCTAGGAAGGAGATACAGACTGCCCATTTTATAGTTCTGTGGCTAATGAAGTATTCCCAAGGAAAAAAAAGAAAATAGATATTCTAGAAAGTGTCATGGGTGTTTTTTTGAATGGGTCCATGGCAGGATGAAGTCACCTGTAGTGTCTAGGCTTAGTTACTTTGCTGGGAAGCAAGCGTACCAGGAAAGTAATCACGTAGAGCAGCTCCTGCCTTGTCCAGTATCACGTACGGCCCCATTGTGGAGTTATTTTCAGGGAAGACAATACTCATTGGCGCAAGGATGTTACCTTTTCTATGGAAATGTAGAAGATAACAGAAGCTAGGGAGGATGTCTCACTGCCTCTCAAGAGGAGAATACACAGAAGCTGGAATAGGAGCAAAGACTAATGCTCCTTGGTATGCTCCTTCACTGGATGCTGTTGGCTGGCTGGAAGAGGAAAAGACATTCTGCTCCTTCAGTTTTACAGTGCCCACTCTCCTTGGATACCCTGTCCTGATTAGTCAAGTAATTATCAACAAAATCCTGCTAACACTGAAGAGTTCGGCAACGAAGAATGAAGAAAGCCCCTAAAAACTATGCAATATTCTACATTAAACAGGTATGACTCAGCTTATGGCTCACAGGGAAATTCCTGTTGCACTGTATAAACTAAGAATCTTTTCGGACAACAGTAATTTGAAGGAGTATTCACTTATGTCTTGTTCCAAACAAGCAACACAGAATTTTCTTCCTATCAGCTTCTGATGCAGGTTTAACTGCCAATTTCCCTACCTG
>NW_010423296.1:0-231 GCF_000710305.1 Buceros rhinoceros silvestris
CAGGCAGGATCCGGCCAGCCAGTCATGCTTCAGGGGTGCGGGACAAGCACCCTGGCACCCAGAGCCCGTCGCTGCAAATACGGTGCTGCAGCGGGGCTGGGGTTCCCAGCGTGAGCCACCGTCCTGGCACACAGTGACCGTGGCAGCAGGACCATGTGGACCACGTGTCCTTGCTGAGTACGACCAGCTCAGCGCCCTGGCTCCAGCAGCACCCGCTCCCTCCGAGGGTGC
>NW_010423297.1:0-6840 GCF_000710305.1 Buceros rhinoceros silvestris
CCGCGCTCCTGCCTTTGACCTCTCGGTGAAGAGTGGGAGAGGTGGGGGAACCCGCTCTTTGGGCAGAAATCCAGCGGGTTAAAGCAGACTAGTTAATCTTCGTGCGCCAGCAAAACCAAAGCAGCTCCTGCAGCAGCCTGCCCGTGTGGGCCGTGGCCCGTCACTTCACTGCTCAAGGTGGTAGCGCTTAAAAATGGCCCTAGGAGCCCTACAGGCTTTGTCCGAAGTTACAGATCTCTCCACGAGCCCTTGCACCAGTTCCTAAAGGGTTTTAGCCGGACCTGGGCAGGCTGGGTGAGAACGCAGGGCACGTACCAAAGCAGAAAAACACAACTAAGAGCAGCGTGTGTCCAAGGAACAGGTTAATTTTGCACTTAAGAAAAGAGTAAAATCAAGCTGGAGAACTACAAAACGAAAAAGTAGTCGTCTTGTTCTTGGTTTAGGCTAGAACTGAAAAAAAAAAAGGGACCTCAGGGATGTTCAGGTCCAAGTTGTTTTTGAGACAGAAAAGCAGCTTAGGCTTAAATTATTTTTTTATTTTGTGGGGTTTAATGTAATTAAAAATCTTAAATGATAACGTACTTAAAAAGAGGAAAATAACAAAGTTCAGTTAAAAGAATATTTGCACCAGGATGTCATCTATAAGCAGTTTTCTGAGTAATTAATTTTCAGATGTTGGTGATTCAAATAAGACATTCCAGAGCATGTGCTATGATCCTGTCTGCTTAATTTTAAATTGAATTGCTGAAATGTCTAATGGAAAAATGACATTAAATACTTCTTTTTCCTCAGGGCAAGATGTCTCTTATCTCCAATAAATAGTAGGCCCCCTGATTTCATAATGTCCTTTCATATCTCCCCTAAAATGAATTTTTAGATCTTCTGAGTAGTTTTAAATCTTTGAATGACAGCAGAGTACCATTTCTATCTTTAAGTTACAGTCTCTGAGCTGAAAAGAAATCCTGCATGCACACACTGCTTTTTTTCCTGGAAATGTTAGGCTAAGAGTGCTGGTAAAAGCTGAATTTAGTTCACTTGTCAATTCTGCCTCTTACTATGAAACATGTAGTTGTATTTCAGCTTGTTTATTTGTTTCCTCTTTTAAGATATTTGGGCAGAAATGTTGCTAGTTTCATTCAACGTGAGCTGTTGCATTTCCAAATGTAGCACTTCTGATGGAACTGCTACATTAAATCTTTTCAGGACATGGTGTTTATAGTAATGCTAGCTTAATTTGCAACATAGTCTTGAGAATGTGTGAAAGTTGTGGAGCCTACTTTGTTTTCATTTGCTTATTAAACAAGTTTTTTTTGAGTTGAATCCGTTTTTCAGACATTTGTGTTCAGCTTCCTATTCATTTGTTACCTTTCTTATGGTTTATATCTCAGTCTCTGAGTGCCAAGAGAAGAGTGTGTTAAAGTAAGCTGGGAGTAATAGTCAGATATTTAACAGCCTTTGAGTTGTATGTTTGCAGTTTCTGTTGACTTTATTAGTGACCAGGTTAATATATGTAGATGTTGGGGAAAACTGGAAGATGAAGAGATGATAACTGGAAACAATGGCTTTGGTTAACTCATATAACTTAATGTTGAGCACAGGATTATCCACTTGTCTTGTGTATTACAACTGTGTATGTACTTGATAGGATTTGCCTTTCTATAGTTACAATGTGTAATCCTCTCATATTCATTTTGTCATCTGTCACACAAATCCTTTCGTGAATTTGCAGTAAATAGAATTATTCCGTTTTTACATGTCAAAGTCATTCTTTCTTCTCTAGTGTCTGCGACTTCATTTATGTCAGTTGTATTTGTTTACGTAATTTTATGTTTATATAATTTTGTGTATTTCTGCAAAAGTTAGAAACATTGATGCTTTTCAACCTTGTGAACTGATTTGTGTATAGAATGTCCTTAGTGTGTCTATGAACGGCTTCAGACACATTGGTAATGTTTACTACAGAGGCCCAAAAGCTGATCTATTAAGTCTGCAAGAAAGCTGTTACTGACTTCTATAGCTCAAATTCTAATATTAGAATGTTTCCAAAACACAAGTTGGTTATTTCCAAATGGTTTGGTGCTATGTAGGCAATGTGCATTAATTGTTTGTAAGTAGAATTTGTTGCCAGTATTATCCATATTTTATTCTTTTTAAAATATAGCTTGTATGTCTTGTTTGTCTTACTACAGATTCTTCACACTTACATTTAAATTACTCTTACAGGGCTACATGTTTTTGTTGCTTTGTTATTTTCATAACTGTAGGGGAAGATGGATGCTTTTAACAAGGTCTTAATAAACTATGTTCATTCTTGTCTTTCTCCACTACCCCAGGAATTTATCAAATCAAACTGTTGGTTATCTTTGGTATAATGTGGGGTTTTTTTTGCATCCTTGTAGTTTGCACTCAGAAAACATGAGTTATAATGTTAAAATCATATATATATTTTTAATAAAAAAGGCCTAGTCAAATCTGGATTTGTTTTTTCTGGTGACCCAAGACCCAAAATGCCTTTTGGGTTCCTCTGGGTCTACATGGGGGAAATAGATTGTAAAACTATAGGGTAATTCTGAATATCCACTGTAAATAATACCAGAATTCAAATGCTTTCACTTCTTGAGTGTTTGTAAGTTTTTATAGTGAAGTAGTTACCTCTTTACATAATAATGTGCACACAAATTAAGGATGAAATTTGTTTGTATGAGAAGTAGCTTCATAATGTTCAGCATTTAGAAAGCTTTACTTGTGAAAATGAAACCTGTGTTAGTTGAACTTGATTGTCATGGTTTTTTCTGGTTGAATCCATAAGCTGGATCTAGTCCTGTTTAAGCTGAACTCATTGCTTTCTATGTTGATGCAGTCTTACTGGTAAGTGTGGAATTAAAATTTGCTTGTTCTCTGAAAAGTCAATAAGGGACTGAGCTGCTGAAAGAGCTTCTGCAGAAGTCCTTAATTAAGACTAATTTCCCCTCCTCTCTCTTAAATTTCAAGGCAAAAAAACCCCAATACGTTAATTGTATTCCCATGAGGAACACATTGAAGAGCTGTTAAAATGAGCGCTCCTCTACAGGTGCTTAGGTTGTGCAAGGAATCCCATCCTATAACAGGTTCCTCAGTGGAGATTCAACAGCGTGTAATCCCTCAGGCAGATGTATCGGAGCGGGAGGGCTGATGTTACCTTCAGAGAGGAGCAGGTATAGATAGGTTCCTGCAGGTAGCTGTGATAACGGAGTGAAGAAAAGACAGGTTTTCAGTGCGTTGGACTTTGTTATTTTGAAAAATACCATCCCACCTCCAACAATTGAAATGGTCAACCTGAGAAATCCTCTAGTTAGACAGCGCAATGTATTGAAGGTCTGTTTTCTGTTTTACTTGTTTTCCCTGCCTGCGGCTGAAGTACAGGAGATAAACTTTGCAATCCATGAATATTTTCATGGTTAGTTGGTTTTACTTATATTGAACTTTTGCAATTATTCTGTTATTCCACAAGACTTGGATATCATTGTGCTGAGTTTCAAGGATTGGGACAGTAATCAGATGATTTGTTAGCTACATTTTAATAGAATTATTATCTATACTCAGACAGAGAATCTGCTTTGATCGGGAAATGGAACATTAAGGAATCATCTGTAATTCTTAGTCTGGTTAAACTGTAGCTTGAGGTAGTGTTGAAGAGGAGCATAGCAATTATTCAAATACAGGAAAACTAGCATTCTGGAGGCATGTCTGCAGTAATCAGTTTATTATAATTGTGGACAGTATGTAACTGGCATTTCTAAGGAAGTGCTTTGTTGACCAGACTCCTTTTTACTGCACTAATTGAAAATTTCTTTTTCCTCCCATCTTATTTCCTATGTACAGAGTGGTGTCACAGACTGAGTAGAGTTAAAAAAAAAAAAAAAGCAAGTTTTCATAGACAAAATGGTGAACGATCTTTTTCAACTTAAAGTCAGCTGCTGATACTGGACCTTTCCACTCCTACTTGCTTTTTCAGATCTCACAGGATTACTTCAACTTGCTTCTGCCAGTTGTTCTGTTTAAGTTGCGAGGTTTTATCTTCCTTGGAGCGGAAGACAGGCAGGACAGTGTTCTGATGTACATTTCAAATGTAATATTCTCCTTGCATTTGTAATTTGTAATGAAGACCAAGGAGGACAGAAAGTGTGTTTAAAACACTTAAGGTAAAAGTAAATTAGAGCACCGATTTCTGCAAAAAAATAAATAAATAACAAAAAGAGGTTGGGGTGGGTAGTGTGGGAGAAGTTTGGGAGTAGAACTGTATGGTGTGGTGGTGTATGTCTGTTGGTCCTGGTGCCACTCTTCTTACAGGAATCCCTAGATTATAGTTTATTCTTGCTTTATATGTGTGCAGGACAGAAGTGGTGATTGTATTGTAAAGATTCAAAACAGTGATTTGTCTTTATGTAAGTGAAAGCTTTTGAACAGTAATGCATTTGGTAATGTTGCAATGTCCAGAAGAGCCACAGTTCCCTTGGGTCTTAGAAAAACTGCACAGGAAAGTGCAGTCCTTTCGCATAAAAAAGGAAACAAGTAGGAATCACCTTAAGTAATTATCAACATGGAGCTTCCTAGCAGAGAGGGTTGATGTGTGCTGAAAATCAAACAGATTATCATGGCCAGAAGCCCCTGGTAGATTTTGCTTTCTGTTCCTTCTTAGAAGGAACTTGGAAAGGTCTGGTACATTGTCATGGTCAACAGTGAATTGGAGGCAGATCACGTCTAGCAAGGTGATGATATAACGAATTCAAGATAGGAAAACCAGATATTGACTATCAAGGACCACCATTAAAAAACAGGGGTCCTGTATACTCCATTGCCTTTGGGGATAAAGGGTTGTATTCTGGAGAAATGAGCATCCTTGGATGGTAGAGAGTACTGGGTAATGCCAAATCTGTTTTTTTTCACAAAAAATCTCATTCTCACACAATTACAGTAGAAATTTTTAAAATGGTACAGTGCTTCTAAAGGCCTGCTCTGTTTGGGAGTGATGTGGATAATCCCGTCATAAACATGAAAAATGATAAACAGGCCTTGGTAAATAAACTGTTTTTAACCCTTTGGGCAACACAAAAAGCATTCTAATTGTGAGATGTAAATAAACCTTTTGATTTCAATTGGACTATGTGCTTTTCCTCTCATCACTTTTCACTGCAGCACTGAATATTCCCAGTATAGCTCATCAGATTTGCAATGTAATGCAACTAGCTCAGCAACTACATTTCTCAGCTTCACATTTCTAGATATTCCGAAGTAAAAATTTTCTGTATTGGCACTTGCTGCCTGTTCCTTTATCCAAATATGCTGTGCCTTAGTGTATGAATAGTCAAAACCATTTATGTTAATTCTTCTTAACATAAGTGTTGTTCAGCATTAGCGGTTGCACAGATTTAGCAAGGTCTTAAGTTGCTAAAAATGCGATGTGGCTGGTAGGGATTGGCCTTGGAAGGTGTTCGCTTGTTTAGAAGTCATTGCAGACAGACTTGTTGGAATAGTTTATGTATGTCACTTAATTTGTTTTCAAAATTGTTTCTGAAATGTTAAAAAAATCAGGCTTTGAATGGCCATGTTGCTGACATTGGGCACTAAGTATGCATATTATTTGTCCTATTCAAATGGTGTTACGCGAATACTGAAAGTTAAGTACCTTCTGGACTGTTTTGCTGGGTTTGTGACAAGTCTTAACTGAGAACAAAGACATAATGAAGGCATGTTAGAAAGTGCCAGGTGACATATAAGGCTCAAATTTACCTTGTATTAAGACTGGGAATCAGTGTTCTGTTAATAAAACCAGTAAAATAGTTGCCTGAACCAATAGGAAATAAAGCATTTCGGAGTGTGTTTGGATTTGGAAATAGCTTTTAAATGGCATTCATGCATTATTATTTTTCTAAATGGTCACTAAAATGACGTGCTGCTGGTTTTTATGTTGTTTTCTGTTGTCAGTATTTTGTTGTTCTTGATGCTGTATCTGATTCTTACCACCTTCTCGATATTCCACTTAAAATATTTTAAATTAATGATTTTTTTTTTTATCAGTGATCTTTGGCATCTTAATGAATCAAAACCAGTAGCTTTATTATATGCTTGTTTAAAATACAGTATCGGAGCAACCAAGCTGACAGTCTTTAGATACCTATATGAAAAAACTTTGAAATTACACTTGCAGAGAAGTCTGTCTCCTTTTTATTTCTTGTGCTGGGACATCTCCTAATGATTCCAGGCTTTCAGTCTCATTTTAGTGCTTGTTGTGTTACCAAATATTTAAGAATTACATGGCTGTGATGAATGCAGAATTTTATTAATTGCAGAGAAGTTTTCAGGTCAAATTTGGCTTTAAAACATTCAATTTTGGAAGGAGTTGGGGGAAGGACAGAGGAGAGCTTGAGTAATTCTAAGGTTTATTAATCTCTTCAGTCATATTTTTGATTAGGCAGATGCTTTGTTGAGGAAAATGTGTAGTCTTGTTGAAAATATGATGAGGTTTGTGTATTTATGGGAAAAAAAACAGACAAGCACAACTCAAGTGAAGAGCTAATAGTCTAGACAATATTGCAATAACAAATGTTACGATCCAGGACTTCAGCCTCCATTGCTCTGCACGCTTTCACAGAAGCTGTGTTTAAAATATCATGACTCTACGGTGATGCTATTGTTTTGTGAAATGCTGGTTGTCAAGCTGTTGTGTCCGCATGTTGTTGCATGTGGATTATCAACTAGTATTTTTGGTTCAGCTATTACTGACTTGTGTGAGCGTAGTCATTTACCAATTAAAAACTCCGACTATTTATATAATGGGTATTAATTTTTATATTTAAATAA
>NW_010423298.1:0-243 GCF_000710305.1 Buceros rhinoceros silvestris
CCTTGCGGTGAGGCTCTCGGGCTGGGAATCGGGCTCCAGCATGCCAGGCAAGGCTGCAAGCTGCTTTCCCAGCCCTGCGCGGGGCAGGAGCTGGGGACAGAGCTGGTCTGCTCGCTGCGAAGGAGCTGCTGCCCAAATAGGTCGGGACAGGGCTGCTGACCCCGCTAACCACTCGTCAGCGTGGTGCAGAGCCTTGGACTGGCATGTGCCGGCTGTGGTGCATCGAGGGCATGGCTGGCCACC
>NW_010423298.1:440-1767 GCF_000710305.1 Buceros rhinoceros silvestris
GGGGGTAAACCAGGCAGTGCTGGGGTAAAGCAGGGCCAGGGCTGGCTCCCGTTTGGCTGCTGGGATGGGAGATGCGACTGCGCCTAGCAGAAACCCGAGGAGGTGCCTCTCTCCCCGTGCCCCTTGGCAGCCTTTTCCTAGCACGGATGCCTCTCACCACTAACAATTTGTGCCTTATTAATTCTAATTTGAGCTTGCCTGGTTTCCTCTCCCCACCGTGGCTCCCCACGCTGTCCTTCCCAGCAGACTCGAGTGGCCGCAGCGGGCAGCGCTGCTCCCCGAGATGCTGCAGCCCCCACGTCTCCGCTTGCACGCGTGGGTGCAGCAGTTTAAGTCTCTCGTCAGAGGGTGTTTTCTCCTGGTTCTTGAAACGTTGCTGTGGCTCTTCGCCGGCTCGGTGTGACCGACAGTAGGACAGGCTGCAGCGGCTCAGCGCCAGAGTCTGTCTCATGGACAGACCATTTCTGAAGCTGCCTGGCCCTGGGTTGTCCATCACCCGTTTATTTCTGCAAATCCTGGCCTGGGCATTTCCGCTGTCCCCCTGTGCTTTGTGCTTTACCTCCCCAGCCAACAGCTTAGTTGGGAGTCCTCGGGACCAGAGAGCAGCAGCCGGGTGGGCAGTCATCTCCCGTCTGCCTTCACTCCCTTTTCTCCTGTCCTTTTGACCCTCCAGCCCCCTCCTCTTCCTCGGGGCTGCGAAGAGGCAGGAGCCGCCGTGTCCATGGGACAAGCAGGACCTGCTTTCTGCACAGGAAATGGATTATTGTCCTGCCAACAGTGGCTGTTGGTGCAGAGAGGCTGTAGCCACCTGGAAACCTGTCCTGCTGTGAGCATCCCTTGGGTGCAGCCCTCCCCAGAAGAGGTTCCATGACCCCAGTACCGATGTGGTGCTGGGGGGACCCAGCGGGCATGCAAAGACGGTGGTGGCGGTAGCCCGTGAAGGATATCATGAGCGGGAGGATGCTGCAGACAAAGCGCCAGGAGCTGCGTGGGGCATGCTGAATCAGGGTGAAGGTAGCGAGCAGCAGAGGGACAGCCACACACTGCTGGAGGGCCCGGAAACCAAAGGCCCAGAGGATGCTCATCTGCGGATTCGGAGCAGAAAGGCTGCTCTTGGGAGGAAGGTCTCCGATGGAGATGCAAAGGCCACCTCCTTGCAATGCCCTGTGGGTGACAGCAAAAAAGCTCTCGGTGAAGCAGCTGTGTCCCTTGAAGCACTTGTTCCCTCTGATGCCTCAGTTTCCCCTCTGAAAGGTGCAGCCCCTGGGCAGTGAGAGGCATCCGGCTGTGCTGGCAGCCTCTGGGAAGGCGTTACCATCCCGGTGGG
>NW_010423298.1:2018-2408 GCF_000710305.1 Buceros rhinoceros silvestris
CGCCCCCCCCGCCCCGCATCCCTGCCACGGGCAGGGCTTTCCGGGCTGCCCGCGCTGGGATACAAGGGGGATGTGCTGGTGACTGTGGGGAGCTTGTTGTGTGTTTGTTGTTTTTTATTTTCTCCTTTTTTTTCCTTTTATTAGCAGCCTTTGGGTGTCTTTTTGAGCAATTAATCTGGGTCATGACATTCGCTGAGCAGATCGGAGAGCCCAGGGCTCATTAGCACCCGGCCGAACGTCGCTGGGGAGATGCTCTCGGTGGCTCTGCGTCTCTGCCTGCTCGTTATTCTGGGCAAGCTGGGGGCTGCAGCAGCGGGGAAGTCCCCTCGGCGCAGACCCCCACCTCCCCGCCGTGGGCCGTGGGGGCAATGCAGGGAGGGCAGGGGGCCC
>NW_010423298.1:2556-2843 GCF_000710305.1 Buceros rhinoceros silvestris
CGGGTGGGCAGGGTGCCCCTCCTGCCATGACAGCATGGCCAGAGCAGCCAGCGATGCTGTGCAGGCACCAGGGTTCCCGGTAATCAGCCCCTGGCGCTGTGCTGCAGGGATCAAGGACTTTTGAGGGTCTCAGCCTTCCTGCTTTGGCTTTGGCTTGACTTTATTCCTTTTTCCATCAGCAGCTTGAGTCCTCAGCAGCGACCTGCAGCTGCTGCTCGCCAGCACTGGGAACGGCATTCGGTCTCTGTGGCCTGGGCCCTGCCCGCCGTTTGTGTGGGCTGATGCTG
>NW_010423298.1:2886-4163 GCF_000710305.1 Buceros rhinoceros silvestris
AGCACTGGGAACGGCATTCGGTCTCTGTGGCCTGGGCCCTGCCAGACGTTTGTGTGAGCTGATGCTGCTCTGCCCCACTCTCCTAGCTGGGGAAACTGAGGCAGGAGACCTCACCTGGCCCCGGCCCAGACACCCACCCCCTGCTAGCAAGGTGAGAACTGCCTCTCCTCGGCTGAGGCCACCCCAGCTACCATAGGAAACTGGTCTGTGATTCCCCAGATTGGAGTCATGTCCGTCTCATGGGCATTTCTTCTGTGGGTTTGGCTGCCTTTTGGTTTTGGTTTCCACAACACCCCGGGCTGCACTCCTGCTTCTCTGCCACAAGCCCTGGCTTCAAACTGCACTGGGCTTTTTACCCCGAGCCTTGAGCCTTCGTTCCTCTCGCGCCACCCAACCTCCTCGTGCGCTCGAGCCCCTCTGCAGGGACAGGGACTGGGGATGGCGAGGAACCTCCCTGTGCCTGGCTGGCTGCGGCGCAGCATATGTGCTGGGATCTGCTCTCTGCCTGCTGTTTATCCGCTTCCTTCGAGTTAACTTATGTTTCCATTGCTGCCCATCTGTCTCCTTCTCTTCCTCTCTTCCCTCCCTCCTTGAGCGCTGGCAGGCGCCGGTGGAACGCGGGGTCCCTGTCCCCATCCCCTCCAGGTGACCCCCAGGGGAGTGATAGGCATTTCATCTCCCTCTGCTGCTCCGGCAGGGCTGGATGCTTGATGGGGCAGTTTTTTTGGGGATCCTGGTTTGGATGCACGTGAGGCTGAGGTGTGTGGAGCTCTGGCAGTTCCCTCCATCCACCATTGATGCCGAAGCTCCCCACTATTGTTAGACCTGAAGCCACTGGGTCTGAACTGGTGCCGACAGCCTCCTTGCAGCCTTTGATTCTCTTTCTTCCTCCCTCTTCCTCAGCTCCCCGGGGCTTGCTGATGCTTCCATCCTTTCCACACAGTATTTGCTCTTCAGATGTCTGTGCCTTCCCTGCTTGCCGGAGGGAAGCCCGGCCCCGCTCCCGCCCGGAGCCTGGCTATTAGGGATACCCGGGCTTCTTCGGGAAACACAAAGGCATCGAGTGCCGGAGCCAACGTGCACCTGCTTTTCTTGCTGCTTCAGAAAGCCCTTGTGGCTGCTGCCTCCCACTTCTCCAGCTTTTATTTATAGTCTGTCTTGCTTGCGCTGGGTTTTTTTCTTCCTTTTTTCCTTCCTCAGCGCAGCTGAGCTGCTGAGCTCCTGACGCTGCCGAGAGGCTTTTGCCCCCACACGGCCCTGGCACAGGGGGTGGAAAA
>NW_010423298.1:4230-10639 GCF_000710305.1 Buceros rhinoceros silvestris
CTCCTCCCGCCACGCGGCCCTGGCAAAGGGAGTGGAAGAGGAATCAGATTCCCTTGGGAGCAGCCCCGAGCCTTGTCACTGCGCTCTTCGTTAGTGCTCATCACCTCCCCGGGTGGCTGGAGGGGGCTTGTATCGGGTCGCAGCTCGTGGCCATGACCCACATTCGAGACCTCTTTGGGTGCTGTCGGCATAAGGGGCTCCGGCGCTGCAGCGCTGGGATCTCAGGGACCCTGCAAAGGACAGACCATGACCATGACCACCATCCCTGAGGAGGGATGTCCCTCCAGTTGTCACTTCGGTTTGATGGCACCAGTCACTTGCAGATTGGGAACCTGACTGAGATCCAACAAGCTCGTGCTGTTGATGGCCTCTCAGGGAGGTGCTCGGTGCTGGGCACTAATGGGACAGGCGTTTGTCTCTTCATCAGTGATCCTGAGACCTGTCCCCTCACTGAGGCACTGTGGGATGTCCCTGTGACCAGGGCCACCATCTGGTATGCCCCTGTGCCCAGGGCCACCATCTGGTATGCAGAGGATGTGTCGACCTCAGCCGTGGAACACCAGCACCACCCACCCTGGCTGGCTGGTGTTGGTGCCGGTGGAAGCTCCGGGGGTGGCGTGACGCCACCGCAAAAAAAAAAGCCTGCGACGTCCCACAGGGAAGCAAGCGACCAACGGCTGCAAAAACCTGGTGCTCCTAGTGCCCGGGAGAGGTGTGAGGGAATGCAGTGTGGGGAAGGGAGGGAGAGGGGGCCGTGACCAAAATAACTGCCAAAATTTAAAAAAACCCCAATCACAAGACAAGAGGATTACCATCTGCCGAGTGGGTGCAGAGCAGGAGCTGCCCGGCCGCACCCTGGGTACCGCTGACACCAAGTGACTCAGCACCGGCGAGGGAGGGACGCTCTGAGATCCCTCAGTGCTCGGCCCCGCACACCCCGAGACACACCCCGGGAGGGACCGATGGGGGAGAAACCCCCCTCCGGGGGGCAGCTGCAGGCAGGAGCTGTGAGCCAGCCATGGTGGATGGGTCAAACCTTTCACTCCTCTGGAGTTTCCTCGGGAAGGAGGGAAAAACAGGTGGAAGTGGAGACTTTATTTTCCACAGGAGCTGCGTTTCCATGGCATCCAGCGGGGAGGTGCATCTCCACGGACCTGAGGCTTCGTGGGGTCCAGCAGCATGGCGAGGGGAGCCCGGGGTGTTCCTCCACCACGGACACGCCAGCCCAAGGCACCCACAGCTGGAGGGAACCCAGCCAGAGGATGCTGCCCAGATGTCTCCCAGATGTCCCCAGATGGGCACGGCTTGCCAAGACACCATGGGCAGAGGTGGCACCACGTGGTGTGAAACCGCCGCGTGTCACCCCCAAGGTGTCACCTCTGGGACACCGCTCCAATTCCCGTCCTGCCAGGCCCCGTGCGGGGCAGGGGCCGAGGCAGCTGCGGGGCTCCTGTCCCCGACACTGTCACTGTGCCGGTGAGGGAGACAAAAGCGCGATTACTCACTGCCGGGGAGGAGCGGTGCAGCGCATTACTCAGCCCCGCCAGCAAACGGGTCTATTCTTCATGCATCAACCTGGGGACCAGGGAGGAGGAGGAGGGCAGAGGGACGGAGGGGCTCATTTTTCCCATCGAACAGTGACAGCCAATCTCCCCTCCTCTTCCCCCTCCTCTTCCCCCTGCACCACTGCCACCCTGGGGGGACACCAGCTGGGGCAGGGGGCAGCTGGTGCCTTCTGTTTGCTCCCCACTGGGACTAACTGGAGGTGATTAATCCAGGGAGGACATGCAGGAGGGTCAGGTTGCAATGAGGAGGCTCATGTCACCGTGGGTCGTGGCCCCCTGCTCTGCGTCACTGGCCCCTGGGAGTGGCAGGAGCTGTTGTGGGGGGACAGCGAGTGCCCTGGCTTTCACCCCTGCCCGCTGCCAGAGCTGCCAGTGGTGCTGACGGGCTGTGGGACCATGGCCAAACGCAGCTGCCCATGGGCAGCCTCTTCCGGGGATGGAGCCTCCCGCCCTCCTCCCCACCGCCTCACGTATCTCCAGGTGGCTCCCCAAAGGTTGTCCCCAGGTCCCTGTGATGTCCCTGATGCGTGGCAGTGCTTAGAGCACAACCAGGACTGTGGGTTTTGCCAGAGTCTGGCAGACATGGGCATGGCTCTGTGCAGGCGCCAGCATCGTGCCGGTGCGGGATTTTCCAGTGGGCTGGATGAATGGGTCCCCCCCGCCGAGGTTTGCTTCTGGCTTAGAGGTTGTTTAAGGGGCTCTTGGTGAGGCTGGTGCCTGGGTGGATGGAGGCGCTAATGGGAGGGCACTGGAGAGGCGAGGGCGAGGGCTGAGCTGCTGGCGGGTTTGCAGCCACGGATGCTGCTTCTTAATGGAGGAAGATAGTCAGTGGGGATTTAAGTGGGGAAGGGGATTTTGAGTGGGGAAGCACATTGCTGCCCTGGGTTGGGAGCGCAGGTGCTCGCATGGACAAGGAGAAGAAGGGTGCCCTGAGGGGACACCCAGCAGGAGCGGGATGAGGGATAGGGAAGGATGCAGGTGTGATTACGAGCCCTGACAGGGAGCACCTGGAGCCTCTCGAAGACACGGGGGCTGATGCTGCGGTGCATGAAGCTTTAAATAGGGGAGTGGGATCCTTCCCTGCCCTTTGGCTCCTCTGTCCTGGCTCCCGCCCGGCTTGGTGACCCTGTTGGTCTCCTTGCCCTGACAGGGAGCACCTGGAGCCTCTCGAAGACACGGGGGCTGATGCTGCGGTGCATGAAGCTTTAAATAGGGGAGTGGGATCCTTCCCTGCCCTTTGGCTCCTCTGTCCTGGCTCCTGCCCGGCTTGGTGACCCTGTGGCTCTCCTGACCAGGTACCAGTGTGGCTGGGCTGCGTGATGGGGGTGCACTCGCTGTGTTCGTGGGGTGTTGGTCACAAGAGGGTGTCCCCTCCCTGGGAGACAGGCTTTGGTGTGTGCTTTGGGGGAAGGAAAGTTGGCAGAGCAGGTCCTTCCCCCAGCAGCACCTGGCTTTCCGCAGCATCTGAGATGGTGTGAAGTGGTTTGGGTGGAGAGTCTGCCTTGGTCACAAGAGGGTGTCCCCTCCCTGGGAGACAGGCTTTGGTGTGTGCTTTGGGGGAAGGAAAGTTGGCAGAGCAGGTCCTTCCCCCAGCAGCACCTGGCTTTCCGCAGCATCTGAGATGGTGTGAAGTGGTTTGGGTGGAGAGTCTGCCTTGAGCTCTGGAGGATGTGTCTTGGGGGACTCTGGCTGCTCAGGTCTGTTAGGGAAGTCCTGCTCCATTGTGGCTTTGGTTACGGGCAGGAGAACATGCTCATGTTGCTCAGTAGGCTGGGAGATAATTTCTTACTCAGTACCAGGCACAGAGGGTAGTTCTGGGCTGGACCAGTTCTCCTCTGGCTACTTTGGCCTTGCGGCTCCTGCTGGCATCTCTCCTTGGGTTCGGTGCAGTGCCCTTGGAGCCCTCTGCCTTTCCATGTGGCTTTGCAGGTGCTAATGAACATACTCGTGCTGCGCTACCCGCTCCCGGGAAGGAGAACCTCATTATCCAGAGAGATGTGGTGCCCTGTTGCTGGGGAGGAAAACCTCATTATCCAGAGACATGCAGTGGTATGTTCCCAGACACCCCACGGCAGAGCCAGGCGCTAGGTCTGGATGCATCACTGTGGTGCCCTGGGTTGCAGTGCGGGCTGGGGAGATGTTTTACTGAGAAGTGGTGAATTTGGGTGACTTGAATCCCACCATCCTGCCGCAGCACTGATGGGGGTCCTTACTTGCCGCCCTTGGCGTATCCCTAATAATGCTCCTGTTAATGAGCCTGGAAGCCCTTATGAAGCAATTAAAACTGCAGCTACCCATAAAAATTCAGCGTGCCAGACAATGCTGCACTCTCGACGATGAGCTTGTCCGCCTGGCTGGGCAAGGGGACCCTGTCCGGTTTGGAGCCCGTCCCAGGGGAGGGCTGGGCACTTCTGCAGCTGGTTGCCCCAGCAACTGTCAGTCTCACGCAGCATCCATCACACCAAACATTTCGGAGCCATTATCGTGCCTCCAGTACAGCGAGGCTGCGGTGATGGAGCGCTGCTGGGGGATAAGCGTCACCCACATCACCTTGCTATTTATCTCGCAGCAGTCACAAATATCCGCCGGCATCCACATGTCCCACTGCTCTAATCTCCTCACGGGGCTGCTCGTGTGAAGAGTTACCTGAGCAGAGACCCGTGTCCGTAGGAGATTCGGCAGAAAACCAATTAGGATTTTTCGAAGCGTAGTGCTGTTAATTGCCTCTATCCTTGCAAATTAATAAAGCATCGATGCTATTGTTTAACTCCGTGTGTGCGTGCCTAGGTGCAGCCTAGGGATGTCTGAGGGGGCCTGAGCCATGGGAAGGTTGGGGATGGGGAGAGGAGCTGAGGAGGGGGCAGTGGCACCCCAACACCAGTTGTGGCTCGTGGAACGAAGACACGGGCTGTCCTCAGAGTCGATCTGCCCACAGAGGGTGTCTGCAGGGTGCAGGGGGGCTTCCCCGAGGGGTTTCTGGCGAGCCCTGGAGCTGTGCCATGTCCCATGCCGAGAATTTGGCCGCTCTTTCTGAGCGTGGCTGTGCAGAGAAGCAAGGTGCAGGCGCATGTTAATAGCCAATAACAGCTATTAAATATAAAAGTGTCTCCGTGTCCCTGTCCCAGCCCCGAGGGCTTTTCCAGCACGGTGTGATGCTGAGCTGAGGGGGATCCTGTCTCCCTGGCCCTGCCCGGAGGACAAGCAGCACAGGGAAGGTGGTTTTCCCAGCCCCAGTCGTGGTTCGAGGCAGGAGGAGGTGCTGGTTGCGCTGGTTCGGTCTGTCCAGCCCTGCCGGTCCCCTGGGGACACCTCCTCCTGTCTGAGTCCCTCCCACTCCTTTTGGCATCCTTCATGTGAATGTGCAGTCCCCGAGGATGGCTCATGGGTGCCCAGCTGCTCTGCCTGCTCCTCGCCCAGCGTGCCCAATTAGGTCAGAAAATGGTCTGAAAACTGTCCCAACTTTCCCCCTCTTCAGGTCGTTGGTTTTTTAGAGCCTTTATTCTGCTTTCCCTGTGCCCCAGCACCTAACCCAGCTTGTGTTGGGGGATTCCTGCTCCTTTTCTGAGTCTGCACCGCTCTTGATCCAGCACTTTGCATCGTGTAAGGGCTTACAATGAAGTGCAAAAATGTATTGTTAAAACAGACTTGACTTTTTCAGTGCTGCCTAAAAATAAGCAGGTTCTGAGGGTCAGGGCTGCAGCGGGGGTGGGGTGGCAGGCAGCAGGTCCCTGCGGCTGGGTTGATTTATCACAGGGGAACTCAGTCCTCCTTAATTCAGTCCGAAGGCCTTCTCTTGTGTGTTTTTAAAAAGAAAAAAATCCACGGTTTTGGCTCACAGCATCCCTCCCGAAGGGAAACCCAGCGTGGCACACTGTGGAAGACACTCTCTCAGCTTTGAGGTTTGTCCTCATCCAAGGTTTTGCAGGGGATGCCTGGAAAAAGCGTGATGAATCAGCCGTTCTCAGGGCACAAAGCAGAGTGAGCTCCTGGGGGGCTGCCTGGGATGGCTCCCCAGCAGCTTTTCCGTGGAGTGTGGAGGGAGTAATTTCTTTGGACCCCCTCAGGCAACCAGCTGGGAGTCTCTGGCTCCTTCTGTGCAGGTAATTTGGGAGCAGCATCTCCTGCCCTGGCTCCCTGCAGATGGTGAAGCGCAGGTAACAGGCACGGGCTCCGTGGGGGGGAAGGTGTGTAGGGCAGTGCCGCTGCAGGGAGGGCATTGCTCTGCCTTCCCCTGCTGCAGAAGGAAGCTCTGTTCTGGGGGCTTGCCCAGCTGATCTCCCCCGTGGATATGGGGGTTGTTTCCCTGCTCTGCGGTGGGACTGGCCCTGGGGCTCAGAAAGGCGCTGGTGGGTCCCACGGGTGTTGTCCTGCAGCCCAGCCTGGCTTTAGCTTGCAGGGCTGCTTCAGCCGTGCCTGGTGCTGCATCCCCCACCCTGCCTCTGGCTTTGCAGCACCAACAGGAGATGTTGGATTATTCAAACACCTTTGCATCTCTGCAAGGGTTCAAGGAGCTGGGGCTGTGCATTTATTTCCACTGAAAATACATAAATAAAATCCCCTGCCATGATTCCTTCCTCCCTTCTTGCTGGTGAGGAGTCAGGCCCAGGTGGTGAGAGGGAGATGCAGATGCTGGGGGAAGAATGAGCACCAGGGTTGGGGGGATCAGCCGAGGGTTTCTGTCCTCCGAACTGTGGCCACTCCAGTGAGCCCACAGCACATGGACCCAGGAGCAGGCAGGATGGGGGACGGAGCGATGCCCCTGCTGTGCTGCACCGTCTGCACAAACCCTTCTGCAAGGCCACCGCGTCCTTGTCAGCCGGGGGTGACGCAGGTACGCGTGGCTG
>NW_010423299.1:0-216 GCF_000710305.1 Buceros rhinoceros silvestris
ACGGAGGTGGTGCGGGTCCGAGGTGGGACTGGGGGGGCGAGCATGCAGCCCCCGTGGAGCCAGGGCAGGGCAGCTCTCAGCGTCAAGTACCCGCCGAGCTGCTGCGGCCCCTTCCAGGTCCTCCTCCCAGAGTAAGCGGCCGGGGAGGGGGCACCGGGGCTTGCGGAGTGGTTCCCCCTTTCTCTGGCAGAAGCTGAGAGATGTCTCCAACACCAC
>NW_010423299.1:264-1946 GCF_000710305.1 Buceros rhinoceros silvestris
TCCTCCTCCCAGAGTAAGCGGCCGGGGAGGGGGCACCGGGGCTTGCGGAGTGGTTCCCCCTTTCTCTGCCAGAAGCTGAGCGATGTCTCCACACCCACACGCTGTTTCCCCGCGTTGATTTCGCGGGTGCGGGAGAGTTCTTCCTTGTTTACAATAAAGCACTTTTCCACTAACGAGTATTTCACGGGGAGGCTGTGAGAGGTGGGAATTAAGTCATTTTTGGTGGAAAAAACAAACCGTGCGGGAAAACAGCTACAGCTTCGCTCGGCCCGGGGAGAAGTGACGGAGTTTGCGGCGCTCGGGCACGGGGATGCTGATATTCCCCGGCCATCAAAGCCCCGCTCCACTTCTGTTTTAATCCCCACGCTAAATATAACACCCCGCTTAACCGTAAAGTGTCAACGCCTCGCAGCTGATCTCAACTTTGTCAAAGACACTGCTACATATTAACAGTTAAAAGAAAAACAAAGCTGGTAGGAATTGAAGTGTGTGTGGGTCACGGCGTGTTTGGGTATGTGGAAGAAGTGTTTGGATTGGCATTAGGAGTACGGATCCTGATCTGTGAGCTTGTGTGTTTGCCTCTCGTATACATCCCTCGTACATCATGTTGCACGCAGAAATCCTGGGCTTCCCAGCTCCAACGAAGAATTTATCATGTTTTTCTTTCTCCCTCCCCCCCTCTCCCCTCGAGATTCTTTTTTGCTTATTTTGTTCTGTTTGAGTTTGTTGGGGTTGTTTAACAGAGTCTTGAAGGTACAGGCTGTATAAATTAAATAAAACGTAAAAAGAAATCACGCGGTGGCCGCAGTGCACGAAATACCAGCAAGTAAAATATGAAATTGATGTCTCTAGCGTGCGTGAACATTGTATAGATATTATTTTAATTGAAATGTTTGCAAGATATTTTTAGAAAAAAATTAATTGAGCTGATTTCAGAGTCTGCACATATCGCAATGAATTTCCATAGTTAGGAGTATGCAGGATGTCTCAAATCGCCCAGAAATTAATAGCATGTTGCAGAGGTTTTCTGGTAGAAAGAAGACTATCGTGGTTCTTTCGCAGGTATCTCTTTATTTAATCGGAATATCGGCGAATACTTTTGTTTCCTCCATAGGGATTTTAAAAAAAAAGGAGTGGGGTGTGAAACCCAGCAACAAAAAAATTCTACGGCAATTTTGTGATTATTTCAGAAACGTGAGTTGCCCATTCGGAATATCACCCTTCTAAATTGTGGTGCTTCCTCAACCTAAATAAAATTACCTCTGATATAGGGGAGCTCTCTCCCCTCGCAAATTCCGCCGTCCGAAAGCGGTGGCACGCCGCGCAGTCAATGTTCGGAAGGCATTTGGTGAAGTAAATACTTTCGGTGTTGTGAGCTCCCCTGTTTTGAGTATTTTTAAGTGAGGAGTCATTGAACTAGTGGGATCCGGATCCAGCCTTTAATCAAGTTAATTATGTAATTAAATAAGGGAAGGGAGTGCGCGTCCGTAAAACTTCCGATCCGCATTAACAGCGTACTTCGAGCCCTGCCGTCCCGTCCCCTCCCGCTGCTTCAGCCCGCTCCAGCGGCGTGTGGCCGGGGGCCATCTCCCAGCTCCGGGCGCACGGCTGGTGTAAGCTCGGCCCCGCGACTCCTGGACCCGCTCGGCGCCCCTGGAGCTCCCGCAGGGCTACTGGGATGC
>NW_010423299.1:2078-2437 GCF_000710305.1 Buceros rhinoceros silvestris
TGCGCTGCTCTCCCACGCTGCCTGGGCAGCTTCCCTCCCCATCTGTGCCCATTGTGTTCACAGTTGTGTCCTTTTTCTGCCCCCTCCGTCGTGTTCTCCAACCTGTCTGTTCCCCCTCCTTCCCTCTCCCACCCCTCCACCCCCGAGCCCGCCTCTGATCTCCTGGATATTTGGTTTCTTTCCCTTTCTCAATGTGTGTTCCTGATGCGGTCCTGTCGGAAAAGCTCGTTTACTCTGCTCGGGTCTCCAGTGGTTTAGGGATAATGTTTATCAGAAGTGAACGTGCTCAACTTGTTTCCATTCAACTGCTGAGTGTGGGCTGAAATACCAAAGGTCACATCTACAGTGAGTCGGTAGAG
>NW_010423299.1:2642-2965 GCF_000710305.1 Buceros rhinoceros silvestris
ACAACAGCCTGTTGATCGCTTCTGACCTGCCTGGGAAAAAGATTAATTTTTTTTTTTCAGGTAGGAAATCATTGAAGAAGAAGGGGGAAGGGGGGAGGGTCGGAGTTTCCCCACCCGGGGAAGGGCACGTGTGGCCAGGCAGGAGGTTCCACCCGAGGTGCGGACCGCTCCGTCAGCACCCGCCCCGGCATGATCTCCACCGCGGGGTCCCTCCGGATGGGCAAAGCAAAGTGGGAGGGGGTGGACTGAGGCTCGGGCAAGAGCCAGTCAAGAGCCGGGTTTGCCCTCCGTGTCGAAGAGGGGGACTGAGCTGTGCCGTCCCA
>NW_010423300.1:0-2317 GCF_000710305.1 Buceros rhinoceros silvestris
GTGCAGCGCGGGGGCAGCATCCTTCCCCCTCGCCCCCTCTCCCATAGACGTATATATACGCTAATAACTTTGATCCTCCTTTTCTCCCAGGGCCTCACCAGCCTTTCCTGGAAGCTGATTTTATCAGCGCTGTTTTAAAATAGGAGTTACAAAAGATGAGCCCTCTGTTAGCCAGCCCCGTTTTGCGCAATGCAATTCCCCCGTGCATTTTCTGTGTGGTGCCAGTGTTGTTGCTGCGATCTTCTCGATTAAAATAAAAACTGCATTGTTAACTCTGGCCTTGGTTTGCAATTAGAAACGACATTTGAAGTTTACCGTTTTACACCCTAAGTATTGCAGATGCAGGCACAAGTAAGAAAGTGTGATGCAGTCACAAGATGTTTGTGTAGTTATTAGGAAAGCCGTCGTATCTCTAAAGTCAAAGTGAATTAGGTGATAGTCAAAATTATAAAAGAATATCTGCTTCAATCAGAAGTCCTCCCTCTGAAGTCTGTGAGGCTTGTACTTCTGAGGCATGTGAAAATTCTGCCCCTGGGGATAGTCCATGTTTAGGCAGCTGACTTTAGCATCCTATTTTTGGAACCTTTGGCTGAGATGTTAAATTGGATTTTTAGTGGGAATGGTGCCTGAATTGGTGCTGTGGGATCTTAAAGGCTATATCCAAGATTAAAAAAAGAAAAACAAAGGGGGTTTTCATTCTTTTCTGGGGATAGGCTCCTCTTTATTAGATTTTATACACTGTGAAAGAGCACCATGGCATAAGTAAGTGTTCTTTCATTTTTGCACAGTATCTTTAAGTGGTCACTGCAGCCCTTCACGTTGTTGGTTTCCTTCACTGCCTTGTAGAGTGTCACCGGTAGGATTCCACAGGAAATAGCGCTGTCCTTAGCAGGGGCTTCAGCACAGCTTGGAAGTACATTTTCATGAGCTGCTGTCCTATTGCAAGTACTCTACATTGTCTGACTGTAACCTAAACCCCTCGGAGGTATATCTGCAGAAATCTGTGTATGGGAAAGCTGGGAAGGATTACAGCGTGGTGGCTAAATTGGAGCTAAAAGACAGGAGTTATGATTTGTTTCTAAGGGCTTGCTCTTAGCAAAGTGGCAGGGTTGGAGTGGTAAGGCTTCTGCCTGCAGACTGGCACAACTCAGCGTCGGACTGAGTGATCTTACGCGGGCAAGATTCCAAGATCAGCAACCAGAACTGGGAACCCGTTCTGAAGATGCTGGCATGAGCATGTCTGGATCTGAATGTGCACCCTGCAAAATGGTCAATCTAATGTTTAGCAAGAGTAGACACCAAATTTACAGTGAAAACATGAAGAATTACTGCTCCTGTTTAGAGATCTTCTAAAATCCATGTTCAGTGATACCGTTTACATATTTTCTTCTAACATAGCTGAATTTGTCCTTCATTTCTGTAGGTCAGATCTTGCCAGCAAACCGAAACACACCAAGCCCCATTGATCCTGAGACTATCCAAGTTCCTGTTGGCTATGAACCTGACCCTGCAGATCTTGCTCTTTCCAGTATTCCTGGCCAGGAGATGTTTGACCCTCGTAAGCGCAAATTCTCTGAAGAAGAGCTGAAACCACAACCAATGATTAAGAAAGCTCGCAAAGTCTTCATTCCAGATGACCTGAAGGTAAATTGGAACTGGTGACGAGGTTGTTCGTACAGACTCTATGACAGTTGCTGTCTGAGATATAGGTTTGGAGCATGAATATCTGTTTTCTCATGTAAGGTAAATCTGCCAAACTGTTCTGAGTAAGGCTGAGGGGAGGATGTCCCTTATTAGTTACATAACTGTTGATATTCATGAGATCAATATTCATTTCCTTTGTATGCCAGAGACTTCCTGCGTGACCTTGGACAAGCTTACTTTGTCCCATATTGCCCACTTATGAAACAGGCTGATCATGTTTCCTTTTCCTCCATCCTCCGTCTGTCTCATCAGCATAGATTGCGGATTCTTCAAGGAAGAGTCCCTTTCTTACTCGGTCCCTGGGGGTCCCTGGTGATGACAAAATGATATATGCTGTGTCTTGTTTGAAAGTTGCCTTAGCTCTGCATTTAGTATGAACGGGAACGCTATAGTAAACACTACTCATCTAGGTGATCAAATAACTGTGAAAATTGTCATGATTTACAAATTTCTATTGCCAGTATGCCATTTCTAAGAGGACCTTTTTTTATCAGAGGTAGTCAGTGCAGAATTCCTGTCTCCCCAGACACGGGCTGAAAGCCTCCTGGAGTTGGTGGGAATCCCTGGCTGCACAAGCAAAGGGACACTGGGCTGCCCTGTGTTAACACCAGAC
>NW_010423300.1:2429-8343 GCF_000710305.1 Buceros rhinoceros silvestris
AGGGAAAGAAGCTGGTGCTACTCGCCGTTTTGATCCCTAAGATACTGTTGTGCACCTTAAAGCACAGAAACCACAGTTCCAGTAGTGTTCAGGTGGTATGTTGCCGTCACTTTGTCTGTAGCAGCCTCAGATTGTGTTCAGAAAGGTTTACCTGCCCCATCCTGTTACTCACCTGGGCACATTTTACTCCCAGTGATGCTTTGTTGCCGTTGCCATATGCTGAGAGGAGAGGTGTTTGATACGGCAGTGGCTGGGTGGGCGTGAGGAGGCTGGAGTTTGCTCGTTAAAGCCATTCGTCGGTTTGTGGTGTCTCCTAGGTATCCTTCTTTGTCAAAGCAGACTTTTGCCAGAGATGCTGTTGGACTCCATGCTAGAGGTGAAAGATAGCAGTGTCCTCCATGCAGCAGTGGGGCACATAAGTTTTCAGCCTAAGATTGAACTGGAAGTTCAAGGTCTTTCATTTCCCTGGGATAATCCCATCAGTTGCCCTTGACTCGTTTCAGAGTGCTTGACCCAAGTGCTGCTTCTGCCCTGGCATGTGCAAAGGCTGTTGAGTTCGGGGGGGAGGGTAAGCAGATTAGACGAGTCAATCGTCTCTGGGTTGCATGTGATTTTGAAATGCCAGCCTTACCTCTTCCAGGCTGGGATTAAGGGATTTGCCATAGCAATTTGTTAAAATAAAGAGGGATGAAGCCTAGGTGGCACACTAATAAATTGCTTAAAGCTGATTTTTATGGACTGGAATGAGATGGGAAATTATAAACAAGATTTGGGTCATAGCTTTTTGCCACACGCTTGTTTTTAAGAGGATTTGGGGGGGTCCCATCTAAGTACAGGTGAAGAGCAATTTAGAGATACGCTGGCTGCAGATCCACGTTGCTGCACACCTTGTTGAGCTGAACTCATAGGTAGCAGTTCTAGAGCCCTTCTGGTGGTGGTTTCCTCTTGCTTCGCCTTAGCAAGCAGCAGCAGTCTGAGGCCTGGCACGCGTCATGCCCAAAGGCAGAGGACTGATGGGTATTTGTCTATCCGGTGCAACGCAGCGGCAGATGGCTCCCGCGCCTTGTAGTGGACGCAGTGCTGGGCTACAATGCGTGGTGAAGTGAGGGCCACGTGAGCACGTGTAAGCTGTAAAAATGGAGGGATGACCCTGGGAGGGGATGTTGGAGCTGTCTGGCTTGACCAGGCAGTTTGAGGGTTGAACGGCTGCATCACTCTTGCTCTGCAGGGGACTGAATTTCACTTTTCATGAGAGATTCTGCCTACTTTGTATTTACTCAGTTGTTCCAAATTTCTAGAACTTAATTCAGTGTCAAAGCAACTTTGAAGCTGCCATTTCACTCTTTGTTGGAAGAGTGGAAAAATCAGGTAAAATGAAGCAATTACGTAGAGCCTTTGATGCAGCAATGCAGCAAGGTGATCTCTGAGGCAGGTCTGTAGGAATCTCTCTTTGGGAATGTGTTAGCTCAGGAAACTTCAGAGGTTAGTGGACCTGTTTCTGACAAACTTTTTTTTTCCATGGACAAAGCCTATTGTACTTATCTCTTTGCGGATGGTACCAAAGCAACCATCATTGTGCCACAGAATCCTCTTCCAGTGACTGTTCTAGGGTGCAAACAGGAAGGCTTTGGGGCTCAGCAGAGAAAGGCCTCTGCACAGAAAAAGCGCTGAGCGGTAGACAAAAGGGGTGATACCACCCAACAGAGTGAACCAGGTGTTGGCTGGCAAAGCTGCGCAGGGACGTACAAGAGGTAATTAGTGCTGCTCCAGCAACCGGTAGAGAGTGAGTCATCACACGCGAAGGCGGGTGAGCTAACTAGGTCAGCACGGATGCGAGATGAATTGTACCACTGGAATATTGCTACGTTTTTCCTTGGAAGGAAGTCACAGTGAAGAGGATGAGGGGGTTAGTGTAAACATTTTGACAGAAACATGGGCAGGTGTCTGTGCTCCCTGGCTGGATTTTGCCATGTAAAGCTGTCACTTCTGTCCCAGCAGTGCCTGGCACTGTCAGGGCTTGCTGGGCCAGGAAGGCAAACTGTGCGGAGCGAAGTCATCCCCATCCGGAGCACATCCTGGTGCTGCTCAGCTTACTGAAATCTAATACCTTGTTTGCTTCTTTCTGTGTTTAATGAGCAGGATGACAAATACTGGGCAAGGCGTAGAAAGAACAACATGGCTGCCAAGCGCTCGAGGGATGCCCGCCGGCTGAAGGAGAACCAGATCGCCATCCGCGCCTCGTTTCTGGAGAAGGAGAACTCGGCTCTCCGCCAAGAGGTGGCCGACCTCCGGAAAGAGCTGGGCAAATGCAAGAACGTCCTTGCAAAGTACGAAGCTCGACACGGCCCCCTGTAAATTCGAGGAGGGGGAGCGGGTTTTTTTCTTTTCTTTTTTCTTTTTTTTTTTTTGTTGCGGGTTGGCATTTGACTAGATGGACAATGTGTTTCCTGTTTGATAGCACCACCCCCAAACCAACCTTTCTGTCTTCAGCACTTTACCAGAAGCAGAAACAAAACTGACTTACGTTATTTTTTTTTGTTTGCGTATGTGTGTACCTGCGTATGTGTGCACATGTGTGTTCACACGTCTGCGCGTGCGCTCGTGCGTGTGCATGTGCATGTGTCTCTGTGTGTATGTGTGTGTGCGTGTGCGTGCGCATCTCAGCACTTCCCATTTTTACAAAGCCCTCTTCAAAGGGTGCCACATTTTTACCTGGACTGATGAGAACCGCCATAGTAAGCTTTTTATTATATTTTTTCAGTGCTGCTTCGGAGTAGGGTTTTTACGTAGGTGTAACCAGTTCCATCCTCCTGATTTACTTGGAAAGATCCCAGTATAAATTATAAAAAAAGGAAAAAAAAAAAAAGAAAAAAGAAAAAAAGTAGATCTCAGTTTTTTGGAGAGTAACAAGCTATTGTTTCAGTATGTCTAATCAGAAGAGTTAACATGCTAATAAAGTGCACAAACAATAATTTAGTACTACACTGCAGAAATATTAATTTATAGATCGCTTTTGTTGTATTTTAAGTTTTGGTGATAACTGTCTTCAGATTTAAAGTGCTGTTAGACCGAGTTAGCGATACTCATGGTAGATCCCATAACGGCTTCTCTGTAGCTCTTAAGGTTCCTTTTCTCTCCGCAGACCCCAGGTAGGAGGCGGGAGCCTCTCGCTAGACACAGAGTGTGTACTTGCACTGTCTGTACCTGAAGCAATAATCCTGTCGTACGCTAGCGCGCATGCTGCCCGGCCGTTCCTAGTGGGCGTAGGATGGTGTCCCTACCCAGCAGGAGCTGTGATGTCTTTAACAAAAAGTTAAAAAGTCAGAGACACGTGAACGTGAGCATGCTCATTGTGTCCCTGCTATAGGGAGCGCATGTCTAAGAAGCAGGATAGTTGAAACGAGAACAAAATTAATAGTTTCAAATCAGATCCGATGTCGAAATCAGAGGGGCTCTTCTGTTTTCAGTTAGTTACGCGTTTCTTCAAGTTCCGTTTTGTGATTAAAAATCAAATGGGTACCTAAATTCAGTTGGTTTTCCCCATGTTTTGTAATATATTTTCTGTGAATTATATCTTGCTGTTCGACAAATCACTTCTCTTCAGTTAGAAGTCGTCACTGGTTTGCAAAGCCCATTTTTCCTAGTGATTGTTGTTCCGGGTGTGACATGAGCTGATGGTTCTGAACTTTATCGTTTTAAACTCTCTATTTGCTTTGGAACACGTATGTTCGAATATAAAGTGGACTTCTGAAAAATGAATGTAAGAGACACTGGTGTATTTCGGAAGGGGATGGTGTTGTCATATACTGTGGTTAATCCAATCAATCTAAGTGTTTACTATAGACCAAAAGGACAGATATTATAAAATGTATAAAGTTTATACAGAATAATTATAGTACGTTTGTTTTGTACAGTATTTTTCAAGTACAAATACTGACAATGTATTTTGAAAGAGATATATATAGCAAAAAAGAAAAAGCTGTTCCATGTTTAAAATATATAGCAAAGATATATATTCTCCATTATTGTACAGAAAGGAAGCGCTTAGGGGTTTGTTGGTTGGTTGGGGTTTTTTTCAATCTTTAATATTTTAAGCCTACCACTGGCACACTGGCATATTCCGTGCTTTAAATTAAATGTTTATGGAGTAATACGGCTTTCCAGGATGTTCCGTATTACTGAAAAAGAGAGACTTCGTTATTTTTTCCATCGGAAACATCAAGAAACTGTTTAATAGGGGCAAAGCACAACATGGATTTTAGTCAACTATTGATTGGACAACACAATATTTTGTAAAGGCAGAAAAATAATACATACCACAAAAGACCTGATAGTCATTTCTAATCTGCTGCTGCTAGAATCTGTTTCCAGCTGAAATTTTTTTCGTGACTAGCTCTGTGCATGTGTACAGCTGTACGTACTGCCTACGGTTATTAACAGGAGAGGAAAATATGGTGCTACGTGTCTTCTCACAGCTTTCTGAGTGTTTTGATAGTATTTTCAAATAAAAAGGTTGTTCATTCCATTAAATCATTATTCATACTTCAGGAGATTGTTACAAAGGACTCAAGATTTTGTGCAGCATTAAAAATACCCTCGCATCCACAGCATTTTCCCAGTGTTTCTCCTCAAACATACCCGACCTGTCAGTGTCCCTTAACGTGCAGTACTTGCCTGTGGACCATTTATTCAGCCAGTTGGATTTCCATGTGCTGCAGCCAAGTTTAAAGCGTAGCAAGTTACTTTCTGAAGGTCACTATAAGCAGAGGAATGAGGCTGACGGTGTTCAGCACAAGTCACTGCGTCTGCTATAGCCACTACGAAATAACTGTAGTTTCCTCCCTGGGAAGAGGAGTGCCGGTGGCAGGGCTCGGCCAGCCTCTGCTGTGGAGACACTTTTTGCAGCCCCACAGCTCATGCAGCAGCTTACGAGTGCCCTCACGATGGTTATCCTTGGGGAGACGCTAGAACAGCAGGAACGGTGTGCCTGAGGTCAGCTGGTACATACCTAGGTAGGGCCGTTGGCAGGGTGCACTGCAACCACAAAACTTCCTTGACGATGTAAAAGGCAGCTTGAAAAAAAATTGCAGGTGACTCTTCTGGTTCTTCTGTGCAGGGAAGGGGTGGGAGATGGTAGTTTTTGTAGTCTGGGTGTCACAGGTTTATTAAATGACAGCCATGGCGGGGCACAGAGCTTCCCGGCAGCCCCAAAGCTGCTCAGATGCCGCCTCACCCTGTCCCGCTGCGCGGGAGGGCAGCGGGGCAGCGCAGGGCTCAGGGCGTTGCTGGAGGGAGCGGGAAGGGCTGCTCAGCCCCCGCCAGCTCAGCCACGCCAGTGTCTTCTCTTCTCTGGGGTGAGGGCGTTCGGAGGAGCCTGTGGGACTTGGGCACTCACCTCAGGTGTCAGGTACTCTGGCTCCTCTGAAAAGCTAAAAAAAAAGAGGAGAAAAAAATAGAAAGGCAAATTGTGTGGGCTAAGGCATGGAAAAGCAATCAGGTTCTCCAGCAGGGTTGTCTCCCCAACATAACGGTAACAAATACAGGGAAGTTGAGTTCATTGTCAGTTGGCCAGCTGCGCTGGGCTCATCACACTGCTGAGGGCTTCGTTGCTCATGAAGGAGCTTGTAGGTATATGAAATTGTAATTTTATAAAAATAGAAATATATATATTTGCAGAATAATTAATAGCGTGTCTAAGTAATTCACTGACCTCTATTAAACCATAAGCATTGGCAAAATGCTTGTCTTTGTTTTTGCTGAAACTTAGAAGTGATTTTTTCTTTTTAAAAAAGAATGTCCTCTAAAAAAACATTGAATTTGAGACATGTTTGTGACTATGAGCACCTTGGGGCTCTCCATGGGACAGCCCGTGGCAGAGGAGATTGGGGGGGGCGGGGGGTGTGTGTGTGTGCGT
>NW_010423300.1:8448-10121 GCF_000710305.1 Buceros rhinoceros silvestris
GATGTGACAGCCCGCGGCAGAGGAGATGGGGGTGGGCGGGGTGTGTGTGTGTGTGTGTGTGTGTGTGTGTGTGTGTTATTTTTTTTGTCTTTTTTGGATGATGCTGAAGTCACTAACCCAGCACCATGGAAATAAAGTTCTGACTTGAATCCACAAAAGCAAGAAATTCACAGTGAAAGGAAGGCCCGAGCAGGGCTTGGTGCCTGATGTGGTGAGCTGTGCCTGCACGGAGCGGGACGAACGCGCAGCTCCATCGCTGCAAGTGCGAGGGGTGAGTTCAGCGGTGCCGAAGGACCCCTGGCAGTTGAATATCTTGCCTCTGTGGGTTTGTAATGACCCCAATAACTGCTTTAAAGCTATTTTTTGCATGTAATTTACAGTAGAGATGTGCAGTTTATTTTTGTTTTGTTGACTTTTTTTATGTGAAAAAAGAAGTGTATTAAAATTTACAAGTGATCAACCATTGTATTTCTGGCAACACCACAAGACAGCATCTGTTTAATACAAGTTTAACAAATAAGGTAAATCAACCGTGTGACATGAAATGGATTGCATCCTGTATGCTGGTAGCCCAAATCTCTCTTTTTTTTTTTTTTGTCTGTTATTCTTAATGTTTAATAAACTTTTAAATTTTTCTTCTCTCACCTGTGTGCGTGCTTTGGTGTGTCAGGGCTGGGTGCCAGGCTTTCGGGAGAGAGAGGGTGGGTGTATTTTTCTTTTCTCCATACTAACGCTGGTCTGTGAGTGCCTGTAGCCTCCAGCCCGCCGTGTCCCACCACAGGGACAGACCCTGTGTCACTGGGGGCGCAAATGTCCTGTCAACCTGCCCCAGCCGCTGGCAGACCCCAGACAGCCTCTGCAGCTGCTGGGTATAACCACAGCAGGCTGTGTTCAGCTGAGCTAACACCTTCCAACTGTCCTGCATTGAGTGCTAACTACTATTTCGGTAACACATTTAACTTCTAATAATACAGACCTAGTTGAGTGGTGCGGCGTGAGCGGTGTTAGTCATTTATGTGTGTACACATAAGCCCTTCATGTGCCACGAGACCTGATCCCGTGTTGGTGCTGAGTGCACAGACCGTAACACAGCTGTAGCAAATGCTGCATGTTGAGGAGTAGTTTTTACTCTACTAAACTAGTTCAATTTTACTATCCCTTATGTTCAATACTTCGTAGAGATCACAGGTAACATCATATACTACAGGCCTTCAGATACATAGTTTAGATACGACACAGTGAGTGAGGAAAACTGTGACTTAGCCACGAACACCGTACTGAGACTGGTGGTTAACGTTTCAGTTGATGTAGAGATGGTCCAGGGATCATTCAGATAGATGTCTGGATTTGTTAGATACGTTCCATAGGCTCGCAGTATGCGTGTTGTAACACACATGCGTGTGCAAAAATCACATATAGCTACACACGCGTGCGTGCACGTGTGCTGCTCTCGCCTGCTCTGTGTGTGTGTCTAGCCACAGCGTGACACGTACATAGAGATGCGTGCACGCGCACACATATGTATAAATACGTGTGTGTGTGTGTGTGTGTATATATATATATATAAAGGTCTGTGCTTTAGTGTGTACTATATGCAGAACACACATTTTAATAACATAGCTGCAGTCACGCTCATGCTCAGACACCACCCCCCCACCCCCCCCGTGTGTGTG
>NW_010423300.1:10285-10490 GCF_000710305.1 Buceros rhinoceros silvestris
GCGGACACATGTGCGCATCATTTTATTTATATATGTATATAAACCCCGTATATAGACATAAACGGCTCTGTTTCAACACACTTCAGCATATAACCCGCGAGCATATAGAAGAGAAGTTCCACGCTGCCGTATTCAGCAGCATTTGTTTTCTAACCTTGGCTTTGCATCTTGGTGTTTTGATGTGTGGGTTTAGGACTCTATAAAG
>NW_010423301.1:0-758 GCF_000710305.1 Buceros rhinoceros silvestris
AGTGTGCCCAAGTGGCCAAGAAAGCCAACAGTGTCCTGGCTTTTATCAGAACTAGTGTGGCCAGTAGGAAGAGGGAACTGATTTTCCCTCTGTACTCGAGCCCTGGTGAGGCCACATCTCGAATACTGTTTCCAGTTTTGAGAGCCTCACTACAAGAAAGACATTGAGGTGCTGGAGCATGTCCAAAGAAAGGCAACCAAGCTGGTGAAGGGTCTTGGCCAGTAGGAAGAGGGAACTGATTTTCCCTCTGTACTCGAGCCCTGGTGAGGCCACATCTCGAATACTGTTTCCAGTTTTGAGAGCCTCACTACAAGAAAGACATTGAGGTGCTGGAGCATGTCCAAAGAAAGGCAACAAAGCTGGTGAAGGGTCTAGAGAACAAGCCTTATGAGGAGCAGCTGAAGGAACTTGAGTTGTTTAGTTTGGAGAAAATAAGACTCAACGGAGATCTTAGCGCTCTCCACAACTACTGAAAGGACACTGCAGTGACATGGGTGTCAGTCTCTTCTCTCAAGTAACAAGTGATAGGGCAAGAAAAAACTGCTTCAAATTGCACCAGGGTAGATTTAGGTTGGATATTAGGAAAAAATTATTGACTGAAAGGACTGTCAAGCATCGGAACAGGGTGCCCAGGGAAGTGGTTGAGTCATCATTCCTGAAAGTCTTTAAAAGACGTATAGGACGTGTTGCTGAGGGACATGGTTTGGTGGCGACTTGGCAGTTAAGGGTTCTTTTTCAAGGTCAGAATTCTGGGCAGG
>NW_010423302.1:0-244 GCF_000710305.1 Buceros rhinoceros silvestris
CCGTCGGCTCCTGCCAGCGCTGCTCAGGACTACATCTGTACCTTGGGACCCAGTGCTGTACCCTGCTATCCCCCACCCTGGAGCTGGGGAACCCGGGCCCCGTGGGGCAGGAGAAGTGGGTCCGTGTGGTGGGAGGAGTGGAGCCGGGGGGCAGGAGGCTGCATTGGACCCCTCCTGAGCCCGGCGGGCGCTTTGAAGTGACGGCGAGGCTGTGATCAGAACGTGGTGGTGGCAGGGCAGGGGC
>NW_010423303.1:0-7010 GCF_000710305.1 Buceros rhinoceros silvestris
CGTCGCGTTGCCCCTGGGTGGGGAGCGGGGAGGAGGGCTGGCCTGCGACCGGGGGCCCGAGCCCCTGGGGCACGTAGGAGCGGGGCTGGGGGTTAACCAGCAGCCACGCAGAGGCGGCCTGGGAGAAGTCAATAACGCTCCATTTTCATGCCTCCCAGTCTCGTACGGCTCTTTCTCCTCTTACAGAAGGGGTTTAGGATCTGTGGGGTCTTTTCGTGTATAGACACGGGTAATGATTCTGGGCATGCAGCTACTGACAGTGTAAATGGAGTTAAACAGTGATGTACGTTTCTGAATGCTGCTGTGCCAAATATGAATCAAGGCAAGGTAATGTTGGGGCAGAAGGTGGGATTAGGAGCAGTGGAATGAGATGAGAAGTGGAAAGTTGTATTTCTGTAAAAATCTTCAAAGAGGGCAAGCCTTTCTAGGCTATGGAACAGACCAGACAAACCAGGCAGGCTCTAATTTTTGTCAATTAGTGCACTTCAATTAGAGAAATTTTTTTCTGCATATGTAAGGGAGTGGCTCTTTCCCAGCATCACACCCACACAGCATGCCACACCACATCACAGTTGATCCCTTCTTCCTTAACGCTGGTGAGGAGTTTGTAAACACTGTAAATGCTGTTGACGATTTGTAGGTGGCTATGTTGGTTCTGTCTCAGGAGACAGAAAACCAGCAAAAACCAAGTGTGCCATGGGGAAAGTGATGCACTACAGAGAATGCTTAAGGTTTTGGCCTGAAGTGTGTATGTGTTAAACCCTTGGGTGGCTAAAAATCATTCAGAAGCATATGTTTGATTCTTTAAAGATGATCTCAGATTACAAAGGAGTTTGGGTTTTGATAACATTCCTACAAATTATTTTCTCAACAGTTTCCGCATGCATGGATATCACCTGAAACTTCTTACAAGAGCTTAAATTGTGTGCAGACTTACCCTAAACATGAGTGGCTCCAAACCTGATATTCTGTGGGCCCCGCACCACGTTGACAGGTTTGTTGTCTGTGATTCAGAACTGAGCCTTTATCACATTGACTCTGCTGTAAGTTCAGAACTCAAGGCAGGGTCCTTGCGGTTGTCAGAAGAAACTACAGCCACGCTGTTGTCTATAAATTCGGATACACCGTATATGAAATGTGTGGCTTGGTATCCAAAGTATGATCCTGAGTGTCTCCTGGCTGTTGGACAGGCTAATGGCCGAGTGGTACTTACTAGTCTCGGACAAGATCACAACTCAAAATCTAAAGATTTGATAGGCAAAGAGTTTGTTCCCAAACATGCACGGCAATGCAATACCCTCGCCTGGAACCCGCTAGATAGTAACTGGCTTGCTGCTGGGTTGGATAAACATCGGGCTGACTTTTCAGTATTGATCTGGGATATCAGTAGCAAATACGCCCCAGAAACTGCAGTTGCTACAGAGAAAGTAAGACTTTCAGCAGGCGATTCGGAAGCAGGGCTGGTGGTAACAAAGCCACTGTATGAATTAGGACAGAATGATGCTTGCCTCTCTCTCTGTTGGCTTCCACGGGATCAGAAACTGCTGTTAGCTGGAATGCATCGGAATCTGGCAATTTTTGATCTGAGGAACACAAGCCAAAAAATATTTGTAAACACCAAGGCTGTCCAAGGAGTGACTGTTGATCCCTATTTCCACGATCGCGTAGCTTCCTTCTATGAAGGTCAGGTTGCCATATGGGATTTAAGAAAGTTTGAAAAGCCTGTTTTGACCTTGACAGAGCAACCAAAACCCTTAACAAAAGTTGCTTGGTGTCCAACAAGAACTGGACTGTTAGCTACTTTAACAAGGGATAGTAATATCATTAGACTGTATGACATGCAGCATACTCCCACTCCTATTGGAGATGAAACTGAGCCAACAATAATTGAAAGGAGTGTCCAGCCATGTGAAAACTACATTGCTTCGTTTGCCTGGCATCCCACAAGTCAAAATCGAATGGTGGTAGTGACTCCCAACAGGACTATGTCTGACTTCACAGTTTTTGAAAGAATTTCTCTTGCATGGAGTCCAGTGACATCCCTAATGTGGGCTTGTGGACGACATTTATATGAGTGTACGGAAGAAGGAAAGGCTAGTTCCTTGGAAAAAGACATAGCAACAAAAATGCGACTCAGAGCTCTCTCAAGGTATGGTCTTGATACTGAACAAGTTTGGAGAAATCACCTCCTGGCTGGAAATGAAGATCCTCAGCTGAAATCGCTTTGGTACACTCTGCATTATATCCTTTATTTTACTGTAGTTTATATCCTAAAGCAGTAATATACGTTTATGTGTAAACCAGTTATGATAAATGCATGAAATTCTTTAAATATAATGCAACATCCTGTAAATACTTAGCATATGCTAATAGGATGTGACTTTAAAAAAATAAAACAAAAACGTTTTTCAAATACTTGGGAAAAATTAAGCTTCCTATACATGAAAATACTTATGAAGCAGTATACTGAAGATATGGATCAAAAACTTACAGGAAACAAAGGTCCCTTAGTTTATGCTGGCATTAAATCAATTGTGAAGTCATCTTTGGGTAAGAATGTTCCAACTTTGATATTGTATGTTTGCAGAATGATGCACTCATGGATTTGTCTTCAAAAATTGTTGAAACAGGTTATTTAAAAATAGCAAAACAAAGTATTTCTGTTTGTGTTTTAATATATGTAAGTTAACAGTTTGTATTGCACTAATTTCCAGAATTTTCAGTGTTCTTGGAGAGTCAGTAATCATAAAAACAAAGTATACTCAGAGATAAATCTTTAGCTGAACTATTTTGAACATTTGGGTTTAATTATATCTATTAATCTATTACTTGAATGTTTCTGTCTCTGTTCATTATGTGTCTTATTAATACTTATGCTCCTTGTAGCAAAAAAATAACTCTTTGGTGGTGGGAAAGCATGTAGCACATTGATGTTTGCTAAGAAGAAGAGAACTGATGGAGCAGGTGCTTGATCATGTGTTACATATTTTCATACTGAACATACTGATAACTCCTGTCAACTCTAACAAGAACTGCCAAAATCTTAGGAGGTAGTTGAAAGAAAAAAGACTTAGTGCAGAATATACATTGAGTTCAGGTGCATGATTTTAGCAGATCAAAAAAATTTTGTGTATGCTGTTCCTTACCGTGGTGTTTTTAGTGATGTTTAAGTACTAAAACACACTTCTCAGCATCTGCTCTGCTTTGTGATTGAAATTGAAGCACTGCATTGTGATTGCAATTTAAATTGTGATTTAAGCATAATTTAAATTATTTCCCATTTCTAGGAACAACAGAGAACTTCAGGCACAGCAGGAGTGGATCTGATAGACAGGCAGATATTATTCAGTATCTGAGTGAGGAGAGATCCTTGGCTTTGCAGCTCTGTGGGTGGATAAAGAAGGGAACAGACTTAGATGTGGAACCTTTTTTAAATTCACTGGAACAGGAAGGAGACTGGGAGCGAGCTGCTGCTGTAGCACTTTTCAACTTGGACATACGCCGAGCAATACAAATTCTGAATAAAGGGGCTTCCTCGGGAAAAGGTGTGTATAGTATCTTTTATTTTGACATTATACCACCTTGGTAGATTTTTTTCCTGTAAGCAGAATTATGTAAGATAGTATGGAAAAGATGCATGTTGTGTTATGAATAGTTACTTGGAGTGGTTGTATTGGAACCTGAGAATCTGAGAGATCCTGATCTTTTACTCTTCATACAGTTATATACTTCACTGTTTAGTTAAAATCGACTGTATGTTTCAGAATTTCCTATTGATACGTACCCCAGAAAGTGTTACACTCGGAATTAGTGGGATTCTTTTATTTTTATGGAATTGCATCTTGGCTAGATGTCATGTATATCTGCATCCATCAGGCTGTATGCAGCTTCCCACCAGTGTGATGACTGTGGAATAACTTAAGTGTGCTATTTGGGGTCTGTAGAAAACATTTAGTTATGAGTAGTATTTGGTAAGAGTTGCAGTGTACGAGGGAAAAGCTAAGATATTGGAGCCAGGTGGAGGTATTTTTGTTTTGTTTTCTTGCCGGTATTCCTCCTACAACTCCTATTTGCCTCTGTGTTTTGTCATTAAATTTAAAAGATTCTCTTGCCACTAAAGCAGGTACGTAAACCACAAAGGGAGCTTAATATTGTCTCTTTTTGGTGGTGGGAAGTGTGTGTGAGCTTTACATAGGGAAGGTTCAGAGCAGAGACATGCCATCTTCAAATTCAAAATTAAAAGTGAACTTTCTGACAGGATGAATATTTAGATTAATTAGATTTAATGGTTTTAGGAAACTTGTTAACTTGAAGCTGTTATATGCTATTGTATCCTCCAGCTCGGTCTGTTAAGTGATGGCTGTGTATACAATCCTATCTTTTCATTTCTTGTGGATGTGAATTATGGTAATGACAATCTTTTATGATAGTGATAGGAGCACATTTAGCAGTTTTTCAAAACTATTTCAAAATACCAGAACCAGTGTGATGTTGGTTAAATTATAACTTGGGCTTTCATGCATGTGGGCTTTTGACTTCTAGAGTTAACTTACCTGAACGGAAGCATTTAAAGCAGAAACTAATAAATATTAGCGTATGCACATTTATTTTACCTAGTGTTGATTCTACGGCATTTTGTCTTGTATCCTGCCAAAACGTTCTGTTTCAAACTGATGCTTTCAACTGCAGTTTTAATGGGATGGGTTTTTTAAGTCCTTAAATTCAATATTGTTTCACTGATTATTATTTAATGAATCAGGTGATCTGAACCTTAATGTAGTTGCGATGGCTCTATCGGGCTACACAGATGAGAAGAACTCGCTCTGGAGAGAAATGTGCAGTACTCTAAGACTGCAGTTGAACAATCCCTACTTGTGTGCTATGTTTGCTTTCCTGACAAGCGAATCTGGTTCATATGATGGTGTCTTGGTAAGTAAATTTCTGTTACGTTAAAATTTCTTTAAGAAATAGGTGCATATATATATATACACACACACATACACATATGTAGGGAAGTGCTACATATTCCATGAATTAATCAGATCAGAACATATTATTTTTCTCCTGATGCTGGCAGGTAACATATTTCTCTTTTAAACGGAAATCTGCTGTCAGTGAGTGTTGCATTAGCGAACAAAACATGCATAAGCAGGCAAAATATCCAATATAGTTCACGCATTTTTTACAGGAAATTTTTCTTAGCATGGAGTTATTAAACCACTAGAAATATGTTATCAAAATAATTTAACTACTCTCCCCTTTTTACCCCTGCTTGACAATGGAAATGCACAAAACAGAGTAAGTGCAGGGGAGTCTGCAGAACTTTCATCAAGCTATATTTGCATTGAACTGTATTTTATTTTTCCTTGTTTACTTGTTAAAATGGTTTCACTGTGTTGAAACAGTAAACAGAATAGTTTTACATCTTGTGAAATTAGTATAAAATTGTCATGGAAAAAGCAAACTAAATCTTTAATTATGAGATACTCTGAGCCTTTTCAGAAGTAACGTACTTGATCCTTGCTTAGAGAACAACAGAAATACTTATTCAGTAAGAATTATTTGGCCCAGAGGAGGACTACTATAATGCAACAGGGTAATGGGCCTAAACCTGTGGAAAACAAAGTTGTCATAATATGATTTTTAAAAATTTTAAATATTAAAAAGTATTAAATATTTAAAAAAAAAAAAAAGGAAAGAATCCCAGAGGAGAGAAACCTTAGTCTTTTCTTCTCTCTTCAAGACAGAATATTCTTGTTCTCTGGATCATAAGGTGGTTTTTATAATTTTAATTTTTATTTTGGTAAGACCTGTTGAAGTTTGCATGAAAAAATTTTTCCAAGCACATCTCCCTTTTTTTGGCTGCATCAATCACAATTTCTATTCTGAGAATATGAATATCAGAAGGGAAAAATATGAGCACAGCTAAGTACCAGAATTGATCAAGGATTTTTCTTTTCTTCAGTGTCGCATCTAGAAAAAGGATTAAAAAGCAGAAAATAAATATTATTGCATTGCTGCACCTTGAGTGCCAGTAGACTTGTAAGAAAGCTGTGTTCTGGGTGTTTGGATTTAGTTTTTGGTTGGGTTTTTCTGTTTGTTTCATTTCTTAACTTTTAGTTGTGATTTTAGGAAGGAATTAGAGAGGTTAGGATAGTTATTTTGTGAATATGGTAAATGAAGGTTGGTTTGTTTTTCTGTCCCCATGAGTTGGTGAGAGTCTAGGCTATAGAAGCACAAAGTGCTAGAAGCACAAAGCCCAGCTCCCACTTGCAGGTGCCTTTTCTAGGGCTGCATAAACCATGTAGGATGTGTTGTGTCAGGCTTTCCTCCCATTTTAGTAGGTTGTTCCAGTAGCCGCAGTCTTGCTCTGATACCTGTATAAAGGATTAAGTGTAAAGTATATATGAATCCGAGTATAAAGGATTAATCTGACATTTACTGTTAGCATTCTTCACCTGTGATGTTTTCTTTGTACCTAATCAATTTCATAGAATTAGTTACACAATAGTGCAAATGTTCAGACTTGCAATACGTTGTTTGTGAAAGTGGAAACTTGTATGTGATGGAGTATTCCCGTTTTTCTCTCCAAAGTATGAAAATAACGTAGCTGTACGAGACAGAGTGGCATTTGCTTGCAAGTTCCTCAATGATGCTCAGGTAAGTTTGTGGTAACACATTTAAGCCAACTGTTAAGCTGGGTTTTATCTAGAGGTGGAAGAAACTTGGCTGGAGGGATGAATAGTGGGAGCAATGAGTCATGAGGGATTTTTATTTCTCATCACAGCAGGATATAAGGTATGGTATAATCTGGTCTTCAGTTTTTATCTTCAGGTTAATTTTTGGGTTTTTGTTCTTGGGTGGTTTTTTTTTTTAGCATTCATGAGATGCTAGTTTGTTAAATGCTATTGCGTTACTTGTATGTCTGTTTTACTGGAGAGTATTTGTACTTATTCAGTATTTATTTCCAGATATATATGTTTTCTTGTATTAAAGCTTGGTTTTACAGC
>NW_010423303.1:7082-19538 GCF_000710305.1 Buceros rhinoceros silvestris
GGAATGTTTTCTTTCAAATTCACTGAGGTATTTAAAGAATATATAACTTCCCTCTGCACTTCCAATCAGGAGGCTTAAAGTTTGTTGATAAATGCTGGAAGTCTTGCAATCCACTGCATACAGCCATGTGTGTAATATTCAGCAAGCAGCATACTCTGTTAGCAGCAGATGCTCTTAAAGAAAGCTATTCAAGTCATGGAAAGTTTTGTCATGTGCCAACATATGTGAGTTGGGAAGGGATAAACAGATGGCAAAAGTTAAGTAAATTTTTTTACAGCTGAACAGGTTTATTGAAAAGCTGACAAATGAAATGAAAGATGCTGGGAATTTGGAGGGAATACTCTTAACAGGGCTGACAAAAGATGGAGTTGACTTGATGGAAAGTTATGTCGACAGAACTGGAGATGTCCAGACAGCAAGTTATTGCATGCTTCAGGTCAGTGTTTCAGCTGAAAATAATTCTTTATAGAGGAGAACTAAATATAGTTGCTTTAGCAGTATTGTACTGAATCTTGTGAAATGAAGAGTATTTTCTGTGATAAATTGGGATGATACATATAATGTCTGTTTTGCAGATGCATCTGAAACACTCAATATTAACTACAAACATGTATCTTCACTCTCTCTGGTTGAGATAGCTTGAGGAGGTAGAAGTGGAAAGAGGCAAAACCAAACCAATCGTTTTCACTAGCTGAACGGGGAATACCCATTCCCCTGCTAATTGCTGGGGAAATTCCTATTTCCTGACAGGTTCATTATTTTTTTTTGCTTCCAGGATTTTGGTAGAGAACTGAGGTAGGGTTTTTTGTTTGTCTCTAGGCATTGGGTTGTTTGTTTGTTTGTTTTTTAAGATGGACTTGTCTTGGCCCTTACACAGTTGCAGCTGTTGCCAGCGCTGTGTTTAACTGCATGTGTATTCATGACAATGATGCAGACCGTGGTATGTAAGAGAATTTTATAATCCTTCATCTGACAGACATGAGTTTTTAGGCAGCACAAGTATTTTCAACCAGGGAAGCATACTGAAGAAAATTTTTAGCAAACTCACATTACAGTTGACAGAAAATTAATCTTTTTCTAGACAAATCACACTGTATTATTTCTCATAACTTGCAGCACACTTTGTAAAGCCTTTTGGAAAAGTGAATAGTAATATGTATTGTGTTTCTTCAGTGTGCATCTGACTTTTTTTCCTGCCTAATTTAGGGTTCTCCATCAGATGTACTTAAGGATGAGAGGGTTCAGTACTGGATAGAGAACTACAGGAATCTTTTAGATGCTTGGAGATTTTGGCACAAACGTGCAGAATTTGATATCCATAGGAGTAAGCTGGATCCCAGTTCAAAACCTTTAGCCCAGGTAAATGTAATTCTTCTATGAACCATGATCAGACGAGGAAGGAAGGTGGCATGGTACTTCTACAGAAAAAAGCTTTCATGAGGATTCATGTGCAAAAGAAAGACTTCAAATAAGGCTGCCCTAAGAACGTAGCTGTTCTTCTCAAAATACTGTTTTAGAAAGGACTTGATAACTTTTGATAGAGAGTACAGAAGTATGGTAAACAAATCTGTTTCTTAATGTCTAATCTAGGAAATTAGTTCCCTACCATTTATCTGTGATCCTTTTTCTTTTTTCCTTTTCTTAAACCCTTTTCTCTCAAACAACAGGTTGTCTTTCAGAAACTGTAACCTTTCAACGCCTCTTCTGGGTAAACTGTTCTTTTATCCCTCCCATGTTGAAAAACACTATCGGAGATGTATTATCCAGCTGAATTCAGCATCAGGGTGAGGGTGATGCTGAAACCAGCAAATTGAACCAAGAACTAGCTCAAATTAGCTCTGTTTTAATTGAAGCAAACCTCACCGCTAATTTGAAGCCCTTGAACCTTAAACTAAAAGTGGACAGCAGCAACTTTCATTATCAGTCCTGAACATAAGCTAAACCAAAAACTAAAACCTCCCCCTCCAAATGCTATCTGCTCAACATCTGGTGGCATTTTTAGCCAATGTGGTCTTACCAGAACACCTTCCACTCTCTCATGTCTGCTAAGTATTACAAATGTTACAAGCCTTAGGGCCCTGGGGTTTCTCAAAAAGGCTGTTTTTGAATTCATGGATCTGTCACAGCTTTTTAAGGAGAGCTGCATCTGTACTGCTCTAAGTCCGAGGAAGTTGAGTTTATTGTTCCTTCATTATATGATCAACATAAATATCCCCTAAGGAGTTTAAAGTATGTGCTCCTTGGCTCCTTGGTCACAACTTGTGGTGTAAGGTATGCAGATAAAGATTATTAGGAAAATCCTCATGCTGGTGACTGCAGAGTGGGTGACCTGACTATAACGAGAGAGAGACCAGATTTAAGTATACAGTAAGTAGAGTAAGCTTAATTTCTTGTGATACTGCAGATACTCTTTATTATCTTAAATAATACCTTTCCAAGTTGTAGCTATTGTGCATGTTTTTATGTGCTTTTGAGGTAAATGAGCATCATTAAAGCCTGCTTCTTAGGACAGTGTGCCGTATCTTTAAGCCCAGATGTTAAGAGCTCCTTCAGGAGTAGCCTTGGCTTTCCAGGCCACTCTCTAGAATATGTGGTAAATAAGTGTCTTGTAGCTTGAACGAATTACCAGCAAAAGTGGAACCAAGCAAAAAAAAATTAATGGGCTTTTGTTCTCTTTAGGTGTTTGTGAGTTGCAATTTCTGTGGAAAATCAATCTCTTACAGCTGTTCAGCTATTCCTCATCAGGGGCGAGGTTTTAGCCAATACGGAGTTAGTGGTTCACCAACCAAGTCAAAAGTTACAAGCTGTCCTGGTTGCCGTAAACCTCTTCCTCGCTGTGCGCTTTGCCTGATAAATATGGGAACACCAGTTTCCAGTTGTCCAGGTATGACACAGTAGATTTTAATAAGTCAGCTAGTTACAGGCCTAAGGAACAGCTGCTGTTGGAAGATCTCTTGCATCTTTCACTATTTGTACTCATACTGTAAATGCTAAAACTTGCCATTTTGGGGGAGGAGGACCATAACTGAAAAATTGTTTGCATCCCATCTGATTTTATGCTGAAATGTGTCTCAGTTCTTTGGTGTCAGACAGTATGCACAATTACTCGGTTCTGATGGTTTTCCCACTGAGATTGTTCCTGAAATTCCATAGTTAGATGAAAAGATTCAAGTATTGTGATGGTCAGTATTGTGACCTTTAAAGCTGTAAGAAATGGGAAGTGTGTTTTCTCGAGATGAATTATAGGGATGCTAAAGAAACGTTGGAATCTAAATTAATTGATTTTTAGGTGGAAGAGAGAATAAATTCAATGTGATATACTTTCTGTCACGAAGTAAAGAATGTGTCATGTTGTCACAGCTAAGAAATATTATGACTAGAATCTTTTGGTTCTAAATGTCTTGAGTTTGGCATTACACAAGGTCTAAATGAAATTGATTTTGTCCATATTTTTAGGTTAGTCTTGTTGTAGAGCACGAGGAGCAGTGCAGTTGTAGTCTATTTATAAATATCTTCTCATTCTTCCACTGATCTGTTAGGACTTCTATATCATAATTGTTCCAATTCATAACTTAAATTTTGTAGATTTTTCTAAAGCAGAACATTTCATGTGCAGTAAAACAGGCCCATAATTCACTGGAACATAAATCAATCACTGAAACAAATCACTGTTGAAGGAGATTCTGTCTGTAAAATTTGTTTATTAGGCAAGTTTACTATGGCTGTAAGATGTGAAACAACTCAGCAATATAATCCTTATTTTGGCTTTCCACCCATTCTTAATAACTGTACTGACTTTTCTTTTAAAATTAGGCCACTTCTTCGCATAATGTTCCTAATTTCAAATTTATTCTGGTAGCGTTACTGGAACTGAAATACAAATGAAGTGTAATGATTTACAGTGTATTTGTGGGGGGTGGGTTTGCCTTGGCACAGGAGGATCCAAGTCAGATGAAAAAGTGGATCTTAGCAAAGACAAGAAGTTAGCCCAGTTCAACAACTGGTTTACTTGGTGTCACAACTGTAGGCATGGCGGACATGCTGGGCATATGCTTAGCTGGTTCAGGTAAGTGGATGTTAAAATCTTTCTTACGTCACATGTGTATGCGGCACGGAGTTGGACATGCCTCCTTTGCTGTATCTATCATAATGTTTTGCTGGTTTAGAACATAAGCAAAACTTAACTATGATGCCGAGTTTTTGTGAGATACTATGTCCTTGCACAGACTTAAATGTATAGATTACAAAATCCATGTTAGTTTTATTTTAACTGTTTTTGCTTTTTTCTGCTATTGCCATCTAGGGACCACACTGAGTGCCCAGTTTCTGCCTGCTCTTGTAAGTGTATGCAACTGGATACAACAGGGAATCTCATTCCAGCAGAGACTGTCCAGGCATAAATGCTGTTTGAAAATGGGGGGCTCTCTAATGGATGTTGATCATAGTCCAGGTGTGTATTTTAGACAAAGGACATTTGTGACTTACTGACTGTGAAAAAATAAATTGCTACCAGATTAGTAAAATGATGCGTGTATGACTGTGCTTGGTAGAAACAGGTGTTCCTGAAATGAGCCTCCGGGTATAGGTTGTGGTCCTTTTTCAGGAGATTGAAGCAGTCCAGTTCAAAAGCACTCCTGGAACTGTGGACTCTGGATTTGCTAAAATCCAAAGAACTTTATTAATAAAGTTTTCAGGGTAATGCTGATTGGCCCTTGAATTATTTTCCCAAACAAAACAGTGTTTATGTGCTGTGAAACTGGACCTTCAAAATAAACACCTGAAAAGTGTTCTTCAGAAGATCGTAAAGTGATGCTGTGGATTCCTCTGTTCATTGTTTGATCACCTTTTCTTGTATGCCAATAATTGTTTCCTTCTGAAAGGAAAGTGCCACTGTTAATTGAATTCTAAAGATTTTTATTTTAAAGAAAAAATCCATTTCTTTCTGTCCCCAAGTTTTGTTAATTTTTTTTTTTACAATTCAAGGTCTTATTTAATTTACCTACATATGAAGCTGATGTGAATTTTAATGCTAAAGAATTTGGGAGTTTTGTCTCCTGGTGACATCTTAGAGAAGAGTTCCCTAAAAAGTCATGTGTCTGTTTCAGTGCAGAGTGCAGGTAAACTATAGAAGGTTTCACTTGATTGATTAATTTTTAACATAGTACTGTGAAGATCTGAAATCACAAGGACCAGGCTTGTAAATATTTACATTTTAAACTACATGCTGAGTTTTGACTACAAAAATATTTGAAGACTTTTGAATAATCAGCATTCCCCTGTACTTCTGAAATCTGATAGGAAGTGTGAAGTCAAGCTATATAAATCGCACTTCCGGTCACGAGCAGTCACCAGTCTGCTCCCAAAAGGCTGCACAGTTTTAGGTCATTGACCAGGAGTAGTTCTAGATATGTTAACAGCTGGAGTTAAGATTATTTATCTACTTTAAAGACAGCCAATGATATTTTGCTAATACTGTGCTAGGAGGTAATTGCTGTTGTTGTCCTTGATTTTGTAGGCAACAAAATGCACACAAGTTAGGGGGGAAAAAAAACCTGTTTTAAGGTATGTGATAATAACATCAGTTTATGTGGTGTGTGTTTATTTACTAGTAGAAGCCTGTGTGCTATGAAATACTAAAAGGAATGTTAGCAATAAACTGGTACCATATTGCCAGGACTGTTAAAATTGGAGTTTTGAAAGAGACTGTATTGTAAGATACTACTAGTTCTAGGTGCTCTAGTGTAGTTGCAACAAGACAGAAGGTGGAAATGTTTTCTGTAGACGTACAAGATTACATTCAGGACTTTGGGTAACATTTTCTGATTTAGCATTAATGTTATACATCTGCTACATTATTTTCTGATCTAAAATTCTTGCCTAATTGACAAAGTTCTTTAAGTTAAAAATCTAAGAGGTACTCAATATTTGTAGATGTGGGAGATTGGTTACTTTTTTTCTTTAGAATATTTATTTATCCAGTATTTTTGCACACATTGTGTTGCTGTTGAAGAGCTCTTCAAAATGTTCTCCATTTATAAATGTAAACTGGGGTTTAATGTATGATACCCTATTTATATAAATACAGGCAATAAAACTTTTGCTTTATTGAAATGGGGGTTTGTAAGTGTCAAGGAAATGTTTTATTCCTATATAGTAACAATGTTTAGTAAGTTTTATTAATGAATTCCATGTCCAGGTGAATGCAACTACTAACTTACATTGTCTCATTTCTTATGTAAAGAAAACTCATTTATATCATTATTGACTTGACTGTACATGTTTGTGTCAAATTCTACCATTTCATTAAATTAGATGCTTATGATGACACCCAGCAAGTCTTTGAAATATTTTGGATTATTAATGTGTGCGTACTCTGGCACAGTAAAACTGTCAGGTTTGGCTGTTGTAGTTGGCAATCAGGCCTTCAGGCCAGTAATTACACTGTTTGCAAAATTTACAAATTAAGAGGTGTGTGGGTTTTAATGATCAGATTTTTTTCCTTGCTTTGCTTTTAAATTAATAAAGCTGTGGTTTTGGGGGTGATTTGTTGTCTTTGAAGAAAAAAATATAGCTACAGACTTTTTATTAGCTGCAATTAGTTTTACATTTAGTGTCTTCTGATACCAGCTCACCTCTGATAGGAGTTAACCAGATGAGGTGGCCTTGCATGCTAAAATGTTTTGAATCTATGGTTCATGTTGATTACATCTCATTGTTATTTCATTATATGCTCCAGCTTTGTCTCCCTTCCCTAATGAAGCACAAGCACTTTCTCATTGCATGCACAGGCTGCTTGTGCACGAGGAAAGGAGTTGCACATGTATCTTCTATGCCTGAGCCAAGGACAGCAGAGCAGGTCTGGTGGTGGTGGTCAGGGCCAGCGATTGCTGGACAAGCCTGCAGTGATACCCCTTGCAGTGATACAAGGCTTCTCCCTGCCTCCCGCACACAGCCCTAGGTTCCTGCACAGTACTTTACTGCACAGCTGCATTCTGGTGGCCTCTCTGGTGAACCCCACTAGAAATGAATTTCCCCCGAGAAAAATTGCCAAATTTTAGTCTGTTCCTCCATTTCAGTCTTTTGGACTGCTTTCTGTACCTTAACCAACTGGGACATAAAACCATTCTCCCTCTGGGCTGTCAGAGCTGAGAGGGAAGGCACAGTAACTTGCACAAGGCGGGCTGCTCCTAGCTTGGGGACCCCTGCACCACTGCTATGGGGATTTGAGCAGGAGAGACTCTAATGTCTGATGATTTCTATGTCCACCAGACACACCAAGGAGAGCTTTGTCTGGATAAAGTGGGAGCATGGCCCTTGTTATAGTGGCAGTCTCCTGTGACTCCACAGAAAGGCTGGTGGGATGCAGCTGTGCCATTGCCCTCCTAAAGCGCAAAGATTCTTTCATCCTGTGTAATGTTCCCTAAATAACACACTCCATCAGGCCTGTTTCATAGTTTTATTTGCAGTTTAGCCCGCTGGACAGCTAGAACAGACTGATGGATTAAGAATATTTTCTCAAAGCACAGCTCTCCAATGCAGTATTTCATGAAGTCTGGACCACCCAGCAGACCCTGCAAGGCAGCAGGCAGCCTTAAGCTGCCTCTTGTTTTCAAAGTGCTCAGTAACCAGCTTTTGCTAAAGGCTAACCTCCACTGCAGCAAAGGGAGCCCAGTTCGGGACCTGCTCCATCCCCTCCAGCTTCCTAACAGCTACCTTGCCCAATTTGTGCTTCCCCGTGCCTCTCATAGATGCCCTTTCTACACCATTCATTTTTTTCAGTTATGCTTACTTAGATCAGGATCCTGTCAACTATGGAAGAGAAGGCGATGTTACAGGAAGAGAAGGCGATGTGGCAGTATCCCCTGTGCCAATGTTAGGAAAGGTGCTCCAAACATTCCCTTAGCAAGGGCAGGGAAAAAGGTGCCAGGTCCCAGGAATTAGTCACAAGTCTGGTGGGAGTTGTAAGCTCCCTGTCCTGCTCCAAATGACAGCACCTCTTCCAGTCAGCCCTGTTTACATCATTCACTTCATACACCTGTTTCACAGGTTCCCACCTGTGTCCTCCCAAAAAAGCCACTAGCTCCTATTCACGCCTTCCATTACTGGCCTTGCTGCTGGCCCTCATTTTGGTGACATCCTTCTTTGGTGTTTATGATATGGTTGCCCTGGTGACTGCCTTTCAGTCAGCCATTCACAAAGCCGATTTTGTTATCTGTGAGGGCTGGCAGTTTCTTACAGCTTCATCCTTTCAGTGCAGTCCTAACTGAGGGTTAGCAGGCCTGTGGTTATTCCTTTCCCTTGGGTATCTGGAATGGCTGGCAGCTTCCCACGTTGCTGTCATGGTAAGTGCATATATGACCTAAGCATTACTTTAACATCAAGAATATTTTACAGTTCCTTGCATTGCTGTCTTGTTAGCATAGCCATATAGCTAGGGTAGGCCGTTTATTCACAAACCTTGATAGCCTATAGAAAGAGGAGTGAAAAGCATGTAGTGGAAATAGTAGTTCTGTACTGCTTGCCTCACCATGTACCATTGCTGAGTGACTGGATGAGGAGGAAGGGTCTTGAATGGCAAGGGGAAACTAGCATTTCCCATGCAGCTGTGCTCAAACAATTACAGATAAGACCACACATCCAAGGATGGTCCCTGTATGGGGGTAAAGTGCTACAGCCATCTAGTGGCAGACTATTTTACTAGGCCAGGATAGTCTTGGTAACCATGTATAATAACACTGAATATATGTACATGAACAAAATACCAATTTTCTGAAGCAGAGTAGTACAGAAGACTTTTAAATGCTAGGAAAACACATGTGATTATTAAGAATGACATTTTATTCTGCTGAGGACTAAAATACAGCAATGATAGCACTATGGGATGAAGCATGGTATCATGCCACATGGACTTCATGTTCTTGTGTGCTATATGAGACCAATTCCTATTTCAGAAGTCCTCTCCTTCCCAGGGACAGTAACTTTGTCACTGTCTGTCTTCTAAGTAGAGAGGAAAAATATTGATCATCTCTTGACTTGATCATCCACCCAGTTTGTAGTAACTTTGATAAATAAATAAGTTTTTAAAACAAATTCCTTGACCAGAAATCACAGAATCATTATGGTTGGAAAAGACTTAAGATCACCAAGTCCAACCGTTCACCCTCCACTGCCAGGGTCCCTAAAACTAAAATAGAGATGTCTATAAATATAAGTAAGTACTTCTATTTAGTAGGATAAACTACTCAGGAGTTTCTGTAAAGTAACTTAGAACCTCTACCAACCACAAAAAGATGCCTACAAAACTTCAATATCTAGCAAGTCCAATCCTGCAAGACAACACTCCTCATGGATTCAGAAGGGTTAAATACATACAGACAGCTAGATATCCAGCAAATTGTTCTCCTTGTTAAATAAATATATTTTCAAAGAAAACATTCTTTATTGGCAATACATGGCACACGTAACAGCATCTTTTCAGTGTATTTGTTTGGAAATAAAATGCAACTGCTACCATGCTGTCAGGCAAGAAAGATACAGTACTGCTGTCCCCTCTGAAGCTCTGTGTACATGCTAAGAAGAATCAATTGTTCCTCCCAGTACTGAACATGAAGGGTTGAGGGAATTCATGAATAATTTTTAGTGCTTCATTGTAGAGTTCCAGATCTGAAACAGCGCAAAGAAAACAGTTACGATGCACAAGCTAAACTCCCCACAAGCAAATTACAGCATTAAAGCACTGCTATTTCAAAGCAGTACAGCTCAGTGTTCCCAGTCTCTCTCATCCTTTCCAGTTTTCCCAAGGTAGCCGCAGTCTCATTGCTTGCCTTCTGGAGGGTTATTTTTATGCCTGCTAGATGCACAATCACACAAGGTCCAGTGCAAGGCAAGAACATGGCTGGGAGTGAGAGAACCATCTGTTCTGGATTGGCTCCAGCTTCAACTCAGTCCCTACAGTTTTGACAGTAAAACAGTGTATTTTTGTCTGGTTTGAGTAGGACAGAATTTTTCCCATGACACTCTTCTTTTCTACATTTACTCATCTGGCAGCTTGAAGAAGGACCTTGTCCCTAAGAAAAGATTACCAGTCAGGCTCTCCCTTCTTACCTATTGAAGAGTTCAGAACACAACATGAATTTGTCATAATGTACATTCTTACTTACCAAATAGACTTTTATCTTCTCTGTACTGGACATATGATGCGCACATGATGGTTGCCTGATTTGTTACTCTTCCCACTACTTCAACAATTCCTGAGATCTCTTCATCTAGCTAGAAAACAAATCAAATATTAAAATAGTATCACTAAATTAGCTGCTGTCTCGACTGCACAGCACTTAAGCTAGGAACTCTCCACAACTGACTTTGTTCATGACAACAGATTCTGGTCCATGTCAAACAATATAGTATTACCGAACACCTCCATCCCCCTCCCCCCAAAAAAACCCAAAGCCTTAAGCCACTTACAAAACCTGCAAGTGTAACAGCCAATTCAGTACCGACACCAGAAAAAAAATAAGAAGCATCAGAAGGATGATACCAGTTTATAAGTATATAAAACTGAGTCATCTAATCACTGGACAGAGAATAATCGAGGACACAGTGAGCAGAAGAATCGAGATTTTTTTATGCACTGCATTCAAAGCTGAGTAATTTACAGAACTTTGAAAGAGCCAAGGAGGTATCATGCATGCCAGAGAGCAGTTCCAGTATTCCAGATTCAAGAGCTACAATTGGAAATTATTTCTTAAGTAACCTGTCAGTAAGCATTCACAATACAAAGACATTGACAATAACAAGCCTTCAGTTGAACAAGGGGGAAAAAAAAGGCTAAAAGTTATCTCACTACAAAATCATATAGCTTGAACATGTTTTCTTTTTTAAGATACTAATTTTAAGAGAAAAGTACTATTTCATTAATATTCTTCCAATACCTAACTCTTACTCTTAACTTTCTAGCAAGTTTCCTGAAGCACAGCAGTGGATTCTCTGCCCTGCCCGTAATTTTGGGTGCAAAACCAAAATGCAAAGACATGCAAACCAAGGGGAGAAAAAATTAGAAAGCATTTTGATTAGCAAATCCAGAAATTGCTACAGCAGGCAAACCAGTGAGATGAGCCTGGGGTGTTTTTTTCTGCACACAGCTGTTTCTCCTCCCTTATGTACCAATACAGACTGTAAAATGCCTGACACTGCAGCTATACATTTATGAAATTTGACTGTTTCCTCAGTTATGGAAAATTGTGGAACTGTTGGTCAGCTGCTAACATCTGAAGATACAACAACCCAAGGCAGGTAACTTTTCCACGAGCTCAAGAAAGAGTTAAGGTATAGGCAGAACTTGTAGGAAAGGCAGTTTCTTGCAGTTTGAAGATGAAATCAGCAAGCTTCATATTTATAAGACAAAATTCTTTGAGAGATCAGACTGCAGTTTTCATCAAGGTGAGAATCGTGTCTTGAAAGTCAGAGAGTACCATGTGCAATTATTTCACATGGAAATGGCCAGATTAACAGTGTTTAACAACTCATTCAGAGAAAAAGACGGAGAGACTACACATATGCTCAGTTAAGCAAAAGCATGTGCTATCACAATGAAAATAATCCTTTAATTACATTTCTTAGAGAAAAAAACCCTAACATATAAAGACAGAAGAGAGTGCCAGGGTGTTATTCACTTAGTGGTATGTGATAACAAAGGAAGCAATATTTCTGTGCAGCAGTTATTAGCATATCTTACTGCATCAACTGCTAGATTTTTTTTCTTTTTAAGAAAGAATGCTGCAAGCTATGAGGTTTATTGGAATGCTGCAACAAGAGTTCTATGAATGTAGAGAAATGTCAACTCAAGAGTCTTATTGCGTTTTTTGGATTATCTTCACAAAATACTGTTAGGCATAAAAGGCAATAAAGTAAGGGAGGAAAAAGTGAAAGAAGATAAAGCTAACAAATGTAGTGTAATATATTACATTGTAAACAAGAAATAGAGTTAAGGAACAGTAGTCAGAGGGACGTGTCTGACAAGGAATGAGTTCTGTCTCTTAACACCAGCTGAAAATTGATGAAGACCAAGGCAGTTAATGCATACAAAGTCTGCAAGTTAGCTGGAAGATGTAAGAAGCAGAGGCAATGAAACATAGGCGGAGAAGAGAGAAACCGGGGATTGATTGATTGGGGTTTTTTTTCCTAACTGATTGCTCAATACATACAAGTCATGCACTGCCTTCAGAAGGAACAAACCCTCTGATATCCACAGGCAGCAACATCGAGTATTTCAAAAGTATTCCTTAACTTACAGGTTCGGTCAGCTCCACAGTCGTGTGTTTTCCTTCTCCATCCGAAAGCACGAAAAGCTTCCCAGTAGGATGAATCTACAAAAGACATTAGGCCCGCGCCCTCAACTGGCAGCTCTCAGCGTTACAGGTTTAGCCGCCTCGAGCAGAGCTGCGCGGCGGGCCTTTC
>NW_010423304.1:0-10298 GCF_000710305.1 Buceros rhinoceros silvestris
TCGGTTTAACCCTCGTCTTCCCAAAACCCTCGGTATCTCACCATTTTCCTTTGTATTTAATATATATCTGTTTGTGGTGTTATTAAAGTTTGTTTCAGTTTTCCAAAACACATTTTAGAGGTCTCACGAGTTCTTTACTCCCTTCCCCTATTTCTGCTGGAATAGGGGAAGGTATTATTGTTACCGGACCTTGGCTCACCTCAGCCAAACAAGTGACACCTGGGTTTGGCTAAGATGGGGTTAATTTTCACAAGAGGCTGGGAGGAACCACAGCCAGGACAGCCCAGCTGAACCAGCCAGTGGGATATTCGATACCATACTGATGTCATGCCCAGAATATATAAGGGGAGAGGGAGCTGGCAGGGAAAAGGGTGCACGGTTCAAATGGTTGATCAGCTGAGTGGGAGGTTCCAGTTGGTGAGCTGTTGCATTGTATATTATTCACTTTGTATGTTATTTCCTTAATCTTATTGCTGTTGCTGTTGTTTTTTCTCTGTTTGTGTGGTTCTATTAAACTCTCTTTATCTCAGCCCATAGATTTTTACATCTTTCTCCTGATGTTCTTTCCCATCCCACTGGGGTGAGCTTGAAAGTAAGCCCATGAAAACTAATAGCTGATTTCTTAAATCACTACCAGTTTACTAAACAGGTACCTTTTATTCATTCTGTGTTCATCTCATGTAATTTTGTAAGAGATACATCAGATATTATAATTCTGCAGTGCATTATGATTGTATTAGAAAAAATCTGTACATTTTTCATCTGTTTCAACAGAAAAATCTGTTTCATTTCACTCTTTAATATAATATGGGAGTCTAGGCTGATGCAAAGATCTCCCATAATTTTTGCTTCAGTATTTGTTGTGTTTTTCTGAATCCTCTCCATTATTTTTCTATCTCTTAATAGTGCTGAAAGCGTTCATCTCTTCTGGCTGTTTCACCTCTTTATACTACTACCACTGTGAATCTGAATTTGAAGGCTAACTCCTATTCCTGGCAAATGCTGACCCCAGGGCAAAGCATTTCAATATGCAGCACTGAGTGTTAGAATGAGTGAGACCAACCTTCACACTTCAGAAACTTGCCAGTTGGCAGGTTATACCGCCTGTCTGCTTCTCATTCTGTTGTGCCTTCTCATTCTGTTGTGCCCTCTCAGTCTGCCACCCTACATCCCACAGTCTTTTTTGTCAACAATTTGTCAACCTGAGAATTTGTCTACCTGAGAAATTGCCTTATGATCCATCAACAAGTATTGAAAGCCACAGAACAATTGTCCCAGTGAGATAAGTTTCCACCATGTTTGGCCAATGAAACATAATTGAAAAAATCTGGTTCTAGGTCTGTAGACAGTTATGAAAATAGGGATGTATGTGAGTGGCTTTGCTCCATGTAGTTCTGCGCTTCTGCAATGTGTTATTTTATACAACTCATTAAGATAAATTGAATATAAGTGATTTAATATTAAACCAGAGCAATGTACTAGATTGTTTCAGGTTATTCCACCTCTGTATCTTAATGGGTTTTAAGCAATAACATGGGAAAACTAAATCTTATGGGGTGTTGAATCTCTGTTTCTTGATACTATGTTCCACACTGTATTTCTGGAATCATGAACAGAAAAAAGATCTTGTGGGAGCCTCTAAGTGTTGCCATGAAGCAAGCAGTTGGGTAGTTCTGTTGGGGTTTTCTGTTGTTTTTTTTTTAGAAAGTTCAATACTATATATGTACTAAACTCTGTTGGAGCTTGAATCAGTTCACCTTGAATCAGAAGGGGAATCAGAAGACACCTTGTAACTGTTCAGCTGATTTACTCTTAAGGATCTTTTGACTGTATCTTCAAGAGTGCTGATGAAGTCTTTTGTTCTGGGGGAGGCTGAATCCTGGAACAGGCTATCAAGAGAGACTGCAGAGTCTCCATACTTGGACATGTTCAAAATCTGACTGGACATGGTCATAGGCAACCTGCTCTGCTCTGGCTGATTCTGCTTTGAGCAAAGGGTGGTGAACTAGATGATCTCCAGAGGTGTTTTCCAACCTGAATAGTGCTGTGATTCTATGAATCTAATTTACTCTGTAATTTTCCTGTCTTCCACCAAGTACAGTTTAGTTAATATGCAAAAAGCAGATATGAGGAATAATTTTAAAGGATTTTCCCCAGGGTGAAGGACCATGGTGACACTGGGAATCCAGACGAGCATCTGGAAGCAGTTCGGCTCAGCAATTCTACCTGCCTGAGGAGAGCCCTCAGTGAATCAGGGCTGTCTGTAGTTTTTTTTCATCCTTACTCACAGCACCAGAGTTCATTTGCCACCTCATTAAGACTGGGGGTTTTTTTCCGATTCCTTTTCATATTTTTTTTGGTTCTTTGGTTTTTCTCCAGATGATACTATGTAAATGACCAGAACAGCTCTGCCTGGGAAGCAGCTGTTACTGCTTCTCTGACAGATGTGCTTCCTGAAGGTTTTAACAAGCAGCTGAAGTTTCTGTGCTTTTCTAGCTTTTATGGCAACAATAGTGGAAGATCTGCAAGCACAGTGAGGGCTTTTCAGCCAGAACCCTCCCCAGACAGATGGTTTCTGAGGAGTCCTCCCAACTACACCAAATGTATGAAAGCTGCATCTGCAAATGCCCAAAACAGCCAAGAAAGAGATAAGAGTCCCAGTTGTCTTCAATAAAGACTTTTTGTCAGGGTCTCTAGTTTTAGGCAGAGCTTCCTGAAGCCTTGGAGAAGGGTGCCCAATCATGAGGATATTGCAGTACCAAGCAGCTTGCACCAGCTTTGCTTCTCCCTCCCTGATCAGCTTTTAAGAAAAAGGTCAGGAAAAAGTATCTCCCTGATTGATTGCATTCAAAGCAGCTGAGTTCCAGAAAACGCTAATAATCCTTTTGTAAAAAAGTCTGATGATCTGAACATTTCTTATTCTGAAATGCACTTAACAAAATAAATAAAAGACAAAGAAAGGGAATTACTTTATCTTGAGTAGGCTGCTTTACAGCCATGGCCCTTGTAACAGTGAAGTGTGCTGCATGTGATGAGTGTACAGCTTTACTAGGGGAAGTTGGCTGAAAATACTTAAGCATTTTGCATGGGCAGATGGAATAAGTGGCCATTTTTAAAACAGGAACAAATGTATGAATTTAATTACAAAGTGATTTGACAAGCACTTGTTCACTCATTGCATAATTTTTAAAAGAAATTTGGAACAATTAATTGTTTCAGAGATAATGTTAAATAGATTTTATAGATGTCTTTTTGCTATCGTTTTAGAAATCTTATTACAAACTTGAAGTGTTTTGCTTTCGTTCTACTATTGTATGTTGACCACCTTGGTAGCCCCCAAATTAGCACACATATTTAAAAACAAACAGAAAAAAAAAAAAAAGGAGGCTTGCTTAAAGGCAATTTTTTGTACATCTTACTAACTACTGGTGTTTTTATAGACGGCTCACTAGTGACCAGTTAAAACATCCAGATAATCTTGAGACTCATTGCCTCGAGTGTAAATTGATGCATCTGTGAGAAGTGTGTCAAAGTTACAGTTTGAAGTATATATGGTTAAAATGAGACTTTTTGATCTATTCATGCAGGTACATAAACTAAATGGCTACTCTATGAAATGCATCGTCTATTATCAACTATTATCCCCCACTCAGAATGCCTGATGCTGCCCAATCCTACATTGGGCACTAGGAAATCAGAGGTGCTGTTCAAGAATTTCCTCTCAGTGGAACTGGTGATTCTGGATTTTTTTTTCTTACTAAATTTTAAAAACAAAACTTGCAGTACTCTCCTCTCATTCGTGAAGGTGAAATCTTGTTTGCACCTTGCAAATAACAGCACTATGCTTCTATTTTTTTGTCATACTAACACTCTGAGAGTTTCTGAGTGAGGTTTTTTTTCATATATGTATTCATCAATTTCTTTTAGTATCTTTACCTTCTTTTTTTGTTTTAAACTTAACCTTTAAAAATCTGTTGGCAAAATACATTGAAAATCTATTTTAACAATATCTGCTCCTTTATACTGAACTTTGTTTCAAGCCATTTTTTTTTTTTTTTTGGTATAATCAGGGAAAAGAAGGAATCTTCATAAAGTTCTTCTTATTTTATCAACATTTTCCTGTCCTTGTTAGCGATGCAGAAGCAATTTCAGCCTTGTTGTATACTTCGTATGTACTCAGAGTAATATTTCAAGTGAAATAAGACTTACTCTTAACCATATATCAAAGAAAATAATCTATTTTCCTATACGCATATTTGGACCATATAGTAAAATATTTCTGAACTGACTTTTCCCCAACCCTATTTATTGGCAGATCATCTCAGTCTTGATTTAGATAACAGTGAAAGCTTTTCAAAACATTCACAAGGAAACTTGAAATTATGCAAACTTCAATAACTTTGTTTTGTAAGAATAGAAAAAAAAAGGAAAGGAAATGCAGACTAGGTTCATCTAAAAATATAAAAAAGGTAATTAGCCTTAACATTCAAACCTGGAACTAACTTTATGTTGCAATGAGGCACAGCTTCTAAAGTTGCAAATTCTTCAGCACAAAACTAATTCAGCTCCTCGGGGACATATTTCCTTCTTTGTTTTTGGCATTTTTAGCAGACAGTTGAAAGTGTTGGCACCCTGAGAGCACCAACTGGCCTTCTACTGACCTATCCATCCCCAAGTGGGATACAAGCACTCACATAAACGATGAGAAATTCTCTGAGACCACGGACGTGTTGCAGCAGGCAACATGCCAAGGTGCCATGCTGAGGACCCAGGAAGGTTTGGGGCCAGAGCTCACTCGCTCCCGCTGGCTCACAGTGTAGGCAAAATGAATGTGTGCTAGATTGCACCTGACAGTGCAAAATACTCTTGTTACAAGTGGAACTAATCAAATTTATTTTAATAAAGGAAATTTAGCAAAGAAGCTATCTTCTAAGTGTCCCATGAACAAAGGTTGACTTATCAATGACAACTGCTTGCTTTATTTTAGAAATATTGTCTTAGCAAAACTATTTTTAAATCAGCCAAAAAACAACCATATACTTTCCAATTTTGTTGTTGAATACCTACTGAAACATGATGATTTGAAGAGAAAATTTTTTGGCTCTTATTTAGAAAAATCTTCATCAATGAGCAGTTTTGGCAGTTTGAGCAGTTTTTTTAATTATTTGTGGTAAATTCTGCAATTTTTTTTTTATACAAAGAAAAAGAGAAAAAAAAGCCCTCTTTTTTTGTTAAAGTGTTGTTTTTTAAAGCCAGATAGGAATGCCAAAACTATGTATCTGACAACCTGGATATAGAATTCCACCATGTGGGTGGTCGTATGAATGACTATTAAAGGGCTATTATTTTGGAAAGCGTAGGGTCTTGACCTTCACAAGCATTAAGTTTGACATATTGTATAATGCAGGACAAGTATTCTCCCCATATTAATTTCTGTATGTGCTAAACCATCCTTTCTTGGAAAGAATCTATACGTATTTGATTAAAAATAATATCCACCATAACCTTCCTTTTTAATTCTTACTTAACCTCAGAGCAAAAGAGCACCATTTCTTTTTGGAGTGCATATAAGTTAGGTTAATTGTGTTAACTATATATAGTTGATTGTGACTCACAGTTTTTAAGTGATTCTTTGAACTCTCCCTAATTTAACATTTTGATAGAGTACTCTAGTGTTGTGGTGGCAGTAATGAAAAATACAGAGGCAGTAGTCCTTTTTTCTATTTTATGTCCTGTTTATGCAGTTGATGGTCACGCTAGCTCTCTTGGCTGTATAGGGATCTCGCGTTCTGTGCGTAATCCGCAAAGATCCCTGAAAGTCTTGCCATTCTATCTCAGAACAGGGTCTGACCTGTAGTTTGACTGACCTCTCTTTTTTTTTTTGTAGATAGATAACTTTACGCTTGATAGTAAATATGTCAAATGATAGGTAATCCATCACATCTTTAAGTAAACCATTCTAATGATTGATTACTATTGATGTTAAAAATGTTTGGTTTATTTCCAATCTGATTTGATCTTCCCTCAGATTCCAGCCTGTACAGATTACGTCAGTTGAGAATTCAAAAATGTTGTTAAATCACATCTTTTTCTCTCATGAACAAATTATAAAGCATTTGAAAGAAGACTTTTCACATCCCTTTGATTTAAAAGAGTGAAATTAATGAGGCTTTTTTTGTCATAGTCTTTTTTTTCCTCTTTTCTGCAGACTTCCTTTTTTGTCAATGAGTAGCTGATAACCAGAGCTACACACCGCAATTCAGTAATGCTCTTCCCACATACAAAGATGTCATATCTCTCTAATCTTGCACATGATTTCTCACTTACACTGAGAGATTGTACCTTATTTTCTGTCTGAACCACTACACTGCAAGTTCACGTTATGTTTATTGTCCAACATAACTCTTAAACGTTATTGAATTCATTGCTTTTCAAAAAGCAATCTACCAAGTGGGAGTAACCTTTAATATTTTTTGCCTACATGTGGATGTCACTGTATCAAACCTTACAGCTCAGTGAGGGCTGGTCTTTCGACCTGTTATAAAACACTAGAAGGATCAGGACTCTAAATGCATTTACTTTTTGAAGATACATGAGTGAGTTGTCAACTCACTCAATAGCTGTTGATTGATTTTTTTCCTTTATTTTAAAATGTTAAAATACTATGAATTACTAATTTTAAAGAGTCAGTGTTTATCAATCGGATCTCAAGTTTCATTAAAAACCATATTTCCTGCTTGAAACCCAGTTACCATAGAGGCATTTATAGCTATTCTGTGATCAGCTTGGGACCTGATGATTTTAGCTTGCCAGTTAAGTACATATCTGACAAGTGCATTGTTCACTTGTGAACCTATTTAAGAATATCATCCTGTGGGCATCTTATTGTCTAGAATTTAACGCATTTTCAGCTTTCTGAAAGTAACTTCAACAGTATGGAGACCTCTTTTCCTAGTTCTTCCTGAACTCTTGAAACTTAGTAAAAAGATACATTGATTTTGAACTGTACCATTCTTGCCTTTGGTTTAGAATCCAACACACACCTCCTCTCCCACCCCACCCCACTCCCTTCTTTTTTTTTCCCTGGGTCTTAAAGACTCAATGCTTTTCTGGTTTGGAGATCTGCTTGCTGCCAGTAAAACGTGGTAACATCAGAGGGCTCTTTTTGATGTTCTAGTCTCTCCATCAATTAAGATAGGGTAGGGGGTCATTTATTTCATACTAATAGCATGATTCCACTCCTATCTGCCTTACATTTGGACTGCTTCCAATATATTTGCTCCTTACAGTGTGTTAGAGCAGAAGTGAAGACTATGAATTGAATTCCCTGAGCAGGCAGTAAATCTCTATAAAGTTTCTTTGTTCCGTTTTTAAGGCCAGAGATTGGTTCTTTCAAATGTCCTCACTACAGTGGGTAACTTGTCTCCTTGTATTGCATTTAAAGATTTGCAATTTGACAAGTTTTGTTAGATACCGACTTGAATGATACAGGATGTTGAAACTTATGTCCATAAAACATGCTCATCCCATATTCTTCCAACAAATCCATGGGTAGCTCTGAGCTGGAAAACAGAAGTTTAGAACATGTAGTCAAGTCCAAATAGCAAGCACATTTCATTTGAAGAATGAATGATAGATGCATAATTGTGTTAAATGTGAAGATTTGGTATGACAATAAAATGAAACTTCTGGTAGTGTTCATTCTCTCAGAATTAATCAGCAGTATGAAGTTTAAGTTGGCTGTCTGCAACCTGTCTGTTCTGCTGAGATTTTTTAATTGCTTATTGGTTAATATGAGGAATCAAAAGGACACAGAGAGACAAACTTGATAGTAAGGCGAGCAGCTTCCTTTCAGTGATTTAGATGACACAGTGGAGTGAGTGATAAGTGAGAGTGAAGTGACATTTTAACAATTATTTTTAATGCTAAAATGTCCTGAAGTAGACTGGATTCATACATATTCCTGACTGTTCAACTGCTCTTGTGTGAAGAAAGTCTGTGGTATGTCTTAAGCGGTGAGGAAGTTGAGTTTAGTGTTGTCTGGCATCACTATTGCATTGAAATACAGTAGTGAATCTGGCCCTGAGAGTGCTCATTTGCTACAGACAGTTTAAGTGGATCAAAACAATCTTCTAAGAAAGATTTTTACGAATCTTGAACTTGACTGACATGTACGGTTACCTACTCCAAAAATTTCACCAACCACCAAACTCCACAACTAACAGAGACTCCCCTCTGGCACACAATATTTGTACCTGTTTTATGCAAATATGACAGCTTTAGTTGTAAACCATCCCACGGCAAGTTTTTAAATTATTAATGTAAAAATTTGGAGTTTGAATGTGGAGTTTGGAAACGGGTCAGAATAAAGTAGCCATGAATTTGTCGCAGAGGCTATGCAAAGAAGTGATTGTGACCTTTTATCGATGGGAATGAAATCTCATCAAACTGAGATGAACTCCCTGTACACATGGAGATTTTGTTACTGCATTTGCTTCAGCCCTTACCATTGCAGACCACTGGGAAGGGAGCTGCGACTCACTGTTCATTTGACCCTTTGACCTCCATGCTGACTACGGGTGAGGCTGTCTTTTCTACATATGTGCATGTGTCTTTTTTAAAATATATGTACACTAGGAAGTAAATGGAGGTTATGATATCCTTTTAGTTTTAAGGAGCATCGAGATTGGAAATATGAGAAACAATTATCTAGAATTAATTTCACATTGTGTTAACCCTGATTTTAGAAAAGAAATCTGTGTGTAAAAACCAGTGATTTCTATTTGAAACTTATGGTACAGTAGTTCTTCACAACTAGTCATTATATTATCACTGTAAATAGTGAAAATGATTTTGAGACAGAAAGGATCAGAATAACGGACTAGAATTTTCTCTGCCTGCAAGTCATGTTGCCATGTTATTTGCAGGATTTTTGTTTTATGCATTATTGTTCTAGCACCTTTCTTTATGTAAAATTACATTTGATATGTAGTTACACAGTAGGAAATTAATTCTTGAATAAACCAAATAATTCAGAAGTGTCTCCAGTGAGAACAGTGAAGCAATGTCATTGTTAGTGAGCTGAGAATCAGGCAGAAAACACCTTCTCCAGAAAGGTGATTTATTAGCCTGATTCTTTGAATATTTATGTACTAGTAAGATTATTCAAATGCATTTGGTTTTAATCTTGCAACCATGTTCATCTGAACAAAGTTAATTGCTTGTGTAGTAAGCGTAGTGAGGATAGAAATCTTAGAATTATAGTGAAATTAGAAAGCATTACTGAAATCATCGATTACAGGCTGAGTAAAAGTGAGATATGCAATCAAAAGGAAGGAGGAGATAGAAACTAAATCAGGGATTTTTAAGGGTTATATACTTTTCATATTCCTATTATTCTTTCCTCCGTATAATTAGCAATTTCTACATGAAATGACACTTTGACAACAAACTCAACCCTTTGTAAATATTTGCCAAAAATATGCTAAACTTTGCTCAGTTCTCAAAAAAAAACCCAAAAACCAACCCCCCAACAAACAAAAAACCAAACCAACATACAAGGAAACAGTAAGAATACTTTCCCTTGCTCAACACACTGTCTTCTCAATTTCATCAACTTGAGAAAACTATATTAGATGCTATTTCTTTGCATACCACATAGCATTATGGGTGAAATTTTATCTTCCTTCACCCAGAATTTTCAATATGCGTATTTTTAACCCATAGATGACAAGTGCTATGATATTGGCTTGATGTGACCTTCCAAAATTCCTCAGGCCATTATATGAAACTTAGATACTTATTTCAGGAGACCTCTCTACTAAGTATTCTACGTGTTAATAGGTACTAGGTCGAAGGTGGATTGAATTGCTAACACTATTCTGTTAGGGTCTAGAAAGTGCATATTATAACCCCGTGACTGGGCAATTCTTGGGTAAGCCTGTGCCTGCAAGACCGTTTATCCTCATGTTGGAGTTTGAATGGGTTGACAAAGTAGCAGAATGAGTAGAGATTAGTTTGGAAATGGCAGTTTTAGCTTTACGTTTGACCCTTGCTGTGTTTGACTCAGTAAGGAAAAGATAAATCAAGGGTTTTACTTGAAAATCACAAGTTAAATGTGAAAGTGTTGTGGTTTAACCCTAGCCAGCAACTAAGCACCACAGAGCTACTTGCTCACTCCTTCCCTCTCCCCATGGGGTGGTAGAAGAATCTGAAAGAAAAAAACAGCCCTCATGGGTTCAGATAAGAACAGTTTAGTAGCTGAAATAAAATTGAAATTATTTATTAAAATAAATAAT
>NW_010423305.1:0-217 GCF_000710305.1 Buceros rhinoceros silvestris
GCCGTGACCAGAACACGGCCATGGTGGGCTCTGCCATGGCAGGGGGCATGGCCAGGGGGTGTGTAGGCCACCAGGGGCCTTGCTGAGCTCAGGGACAACCCTGCTGAGGGGGACCCATGGGGGACCCACTGTCACAGAATTACAGAATCATCCGGTTGGAAAAACCATTCAAGATCATCGAGCCCAACCGTTCCCCTGCCCCACCAGGGTCACTAAA
>NW_010423306.1:0-237 GCF_000710305.1 Buceros rhinoceros silvestris
CGAGCCCGACGCTCCCGTTTACGTGCAGCCCCCGCCGCCAACCCCCCCACCGCCATGGCCGACGAGCTCGACTTCACCACGGGCGATGCCGGCGCCTCCTTCACATACCCCATGCAGTGCTCGGCGCTGCGGAAAAACGGCTTCGTGGTGCTCAAGGGCCGCCCCTGCAAGATCGTGGAGATGTCTACCTCCAAGACGGGCAAGCACGGCCACGCCAAGGCGAGTGGCCCCGGTCGG
>NW_010423306.1:448-6605 GCF_000710305.1 Buceros rhinoceros silvestris
CGGGAGGGAGGGGTGTAGCGTTTCATTTGGCACAGTGTTCTGTACCCTGGAGCTTTTGCTTTTCTCACAGCTGTGAGTGTGTCTCTTCACTCCACGGGTTTCCAGTAATGTAAAGCAGGGAAGGATTGAGGACAGGGGGGTGGGTTGGGTTTTTTTCTCCAAGTTGTTAAAAAGTTCTAACGCTCATAATGATAAAACCTGTTCTTAGAGTGGAGGCCGAGCAAGGTCGGGAAGGGGGATGGTGAAATCGCTAGGGCGTGGTTGGGTTGTGCTGTCACTACCCACCAAAGCACCTCTGTGTCTGCCGGTGCCAGCAGACTTTCACTATCGCAGCACTCGACAAGCGCTTACTAGAAGTGCCCGTGTTCTGTTACGTAATCCAGAAGAGCTCAGCGGACGGTCGTTACCTCTGCGGGCCTGCTCTGGCCCTATTTTGCTGCCTTCCCTCACTGCTGCTTTCTGTTTCTCGGTGCTGAGTGAGGAGTGCCTTCCCCCCACTGTGTCCCAGCAGGGACATTCTTGGGCCGTTGGTTGAGGCTGCAGAATTGTTGCCTGAGCAGTTGGCTTGCACAGCTCTCCAGAGCTTGGAGCAAGGCTAGACCCCCCCCCTTCAGTTATTCAGCGGGACTTTATGCTGGGTGTGCAGGAGTTTAGAGGCAGATCTGTCACAAGCACAGGCTGTAACAGTTGTAAGTTTCCACAACCTTGTATAATAAATACAGGTGGGTAAGTATTTAGGATTGTCAAAGCTGGAGCATGCCAAGCCCTTGCCAGTTCTTTCCTTTCTCCCCTTACTTTTTTTGTAGCTTGTTTTATTAGACAGATCCTTTATTAGACAGTTTTCTTAAATACTGAAACAGTTGTGGGAGTGAAAGGACCTGAGGAGAGCAGCTCTGAGCTGGTAGCCCAAGCGTGAGCTGCAGTGGACAGCTGCTGCTGGCATAACAGGAGGTGGAAGCTGCTTCAAGCTCTGTGCAGGACCACCTCTGCTCTTCCCCTTCACCTTCGAGGTGTCGTCAACACTGGCATGTGTCTCAGAACACTTAGAACTTAAGGAATTGTTTTCCTAACCGCAACACACTTGGAGCTCTGACTTCCTGCTGTGAAACTGCAGAAGGCTGTGGGAGATAAGAGGGGCTGATCTGCGTCGCTTGTTTTTTCTATTCATATCGCAAGCAAAGGTCTAGGCAGAACCTGGTACTACAGTGATCTCTTAGAAACTTGGTGGAACCAGCAACGCCGATGGCAATGGCATCTTGCTTCTCCAGGACCACCAGTAACTGATGTTTTCTTCTCTTATAGGTCCACTTGGTTGGTATTGATATCTTCACCGGTAAAAAATATGAAGATATTTGCCCATCAACTCATAACATGGATGTTCCAAATATCAAGAGGAACGATTACCAGGTGAGTTAACAGTCCCCGTGTCCTCCCACACATCAAGGTGTTTTATCCTCCTGAAACACCACTCGTAACCTCAGTGCATCCCCAAACCTGCCTCTCAGTTCGTAAAGAACTCATAACATGGATGTTCCAAATATCAAGAGGAACGATTACCAGGTGAGTTAACAGTCCCCGTGTCCTCCCACACATCAAGGTGTTTTATCCTCCTGAAACACCACTCGTAACCTCAGTGCATCCCCAAACCTGCCTCTCAATTCGTAAAGTACTGTGGTCAGAATTAATGGCACTCGCCTACCTAGACGTGACATCGCTGAACTTGAATCACTTACGGAATTGTTAAAGCTGTCGGAGCTCACCGATGGGGAGATTCTTGCCGTGCTCACAACCTCCTGTTACAGCAGCAGTCTTCAGAAATGACAGATAACAGACACAATTCAGGACCACGTTTTTTCTAGCTTATGTTGTAAGGTCAGATCGTTCTATCCGATACTGGCATCCTTTAGAACCTGGAGAGAGGTTATCCCTGCTGCCATTTATTATTAGTTAGAAGATAATCAAGATCTTATTTGAGGCAAATTTGAATCTGAGCATACATTGTCACTTATAATTTCACCCTTACATAGTGTAGATGAATCAACAAGATGGTCTTAAACTGCATCTGATGCCAACTCTAACTTGCTACAGTCCTTTCTGCTCCTTGCGTAGAAGGTGGCTTTAACTCATCTCAAATAATTTTGGTGCTCTGAAACGTGTCTATGGAGGGGACTTGGCAGGCTTCTGTAATGTCTGCAGTGCCTTCTGCGATAGGGACAGGGAGCTCTGAAAAGCAGCAGAGTTCAGGTTCTGAGCTGTACTGCATCAGCTGTCTCCCCGTTGTCCTGGGAGTAGTTCTGGGCAGGAACTGGTCCAGATCAGTCAGTGAGCTGCCTGACAGAGCCCCGGTTCAGGGTGTCAGCAGCTCCTCAGGACAGCCTCAGCTGTCCAGTGTGAAGAGCTGGACGTTCTCTAAGTCACAAGGGCGGGTTTTGCAGTGCCCCACACAGAAGGAAGTAACCAGCAGGGTTCTCGCAGTTCTTGATAGCAGACTGGCTTCTGCTGCAGTCACCCTAACTGTCATCCTGCTAAACTGATGTTAAAAATTGACTTAAATTGAGTTCTCAGCTGTTGCAGACATAGTACTAAAGAATTAACCTGACAGGAGTGTTCACTGCCCTGTGCCTGTCTTGGGCTGCTGCCTGCTAGTGATACTGGTGTTAGACTTCCTGAAAGTGAGCTTCTCTCCGCAGCTGATCGGTATTCAGGACGGGTACCTCTCCCTGCTGACAGAAAGTGGTGAAGTTCGTGAGGATCTAAAGTTGCCGGAAGGGGATCTTGGCAAAGAGATAGAAGGGAAATTCAATGCCAATGAAGATGTGCAGGTAAGAATACGGGCAGACAAGAAGAATTAGGGTTGATTCCATGTGGTTGTACAATGAAGAAGTCTTACTCAGATACAGATCACTCATCTCTCTGTGAAGAGTGGGTTAGAGCATGGAAATTGGTCCTTTGAGATGCAGGAGGACTCGGTGTGGCACTGAAGCTCGGCTCAGCTGACAGTAAGGTGATACGGGTGTCTCTCTGTGTCTTGGTAAATTCTATCAGTGCTGTCTGCGCAGTGTGGAGCGGAGCCTCCAGGCTTTTGTAATCAGGACCAAGTGATGCAGCCTGAGCAGTCGAATCTGCTTTGTCCATGTTAGCAAACCTGCCTGCTGGTAGCTCTGCAGTGTGTACTGGGCCACACCAGTTGCTAAAAGGGCTTTATTGTTCTCTTGGGTTGTACAAACCTCCAGCTGCCAGCCAAGGCGATGTGGCGAAGAGGAGGCAGCAGAAAAAGCAAATAAGTGGGAAGGGGGCAGATACTATGGAAATTCTTCTAGTGAGTAATTTTACCAGCTTCAACTTCCTTTTTTCTTCTGAAGAGAGATGGGATATCAAAATGTTGGAAGCCTGTGACTTGTGGGAGTGCTTCCTCTGGCAGGGCAGGAGCTCACCTGTCTGTCTTCTCTTCCAGATATCCGTCATAAGTGCAATGAATGAAGAATGTGCTGTAGCCATAAAGCCTTGCAAATAAGGAGGATCACCAGGCTCGGGCAGCCGCTCAGGTCTGGACAAACCACAGATCTATAAATTGGGTTCTTATTGTCACCAAAGCTCTGGCCTTCACAAGCAACCTCATTTCTTTTTTGAATTGTTAAAAAGCAGTGCTGGATTCGGGATTAACGTTGCAGGCTAACTGGCAGTTTTCAAAATCACTGAGGTTTTAATTCCTTAATTGTAACTATTTTAACATTCCTGTGGGTTTCAGCTGCGGATCTAAGAAACCAGTCAGGTGTTACTAGTGGATATATTTTTATTTGCTTGAGCAAAACGGTGTTTGTCTGTATGAACAGACAAAATACAGTATTCAGGGGCTTTTAGATAAGCTGGTAGGTATCTAGGATTATAAAGTGACCTAGAGCACAAACAGTATTTTTCTTGACATGTTTAGGTAGAACTGACAATAAAAGTAGCTTTTTTTTTTTTAAAGCTTAAGTATTTTGTGGATTGGGACTCTTGCAGAACTGTAGGTGCCAATCGCAACTTTTAGACCAAGAAACTCAAGTGATCAAAAATGCCAGCTGGCTTGACCAAGCCCCAGTGGCCATGTGCAACTTAACTGTATTACCTCTGTATTCTTCTTTGCCAACTTGTTGGCTTATTGTAATGACGAAAGGGTGTCAAAGCCTACCTGTGGTTTAGGCAGGCAGTTGGAATATTGCGTAGATAAGGCATAGATAGGTCAAGGGGACACAAAGGTGAGAATGGATGTTAAAGCTATAGACTTTCACTCGAGGCCTTTGTCAGACTTGAAAAATAAAATAGAAAAATGCAGTTTAATTGCTTTCCTTTATCGTATTTATCTTAAGCTATAGAAGGGTGACAAACTCCAGGGGAATCTGTTGCAGTGCTTCCAGCTTTAGGTTCAGACCATATTTTTGTAGCACAGGGACCACGTTTTTCAGGAAGTGGGACAAACTGTAGCATTGAGCCTAAATGAAATGCATGTGATTCTTTTTTAAAAAAACAGAGCTATCATATTTTCAAAATACAGACTTGACAGACAATACTGAACAACCATGGCTTAACTATACAGAAAATAAATTGCTACATAGGTAGGAAAGCTAGCTCCTACCCAAGGGAGTTCCGAGTCATCGAGACACACATGCATGCCTCTAACTAGTTAGTAGCTTAATGGGCAAACAAGGCTTCACAGCAGTAGCTCTGGAAGGGTAAGTGCCCTGCTCCTGTTTAAGGCAGTCAGCTTGAATTCTAGGACTTGGTGGCTCTTCATGAGTGGGAAACTTCCTTAGTCCGTGGCTCAGAGCTCTCTTCATAGTTGCTAAATTGAACCCTGAACTCGCCTTAAGCTTCAGTGGCTGTTGGCTGATGGGGGACAACTCACAAATGTGCGGCGTGCTGCCCTGGGCAGCGTGCACCATTCACACTCTGTTGGCAGCGAGAGCCAGACTTACCTGCTTGCATCTTAGTCGTGTGTACCCTGTAATCCCCAAAGGGCTCGTGGCGAAGCGGCCCTCATCCATACTGTGGCAGGGCTTAGCAAATCGCAGAGATCTAATGCAGGGGGCAAAACCAAGCGTTTTCTGCAGGCTTCTCCTGCCAGGGAGAGCGGTGAAGGTAGAGACAGCAATAAAGACACTCTGGTAATAAAGCACAGTCACCTGGGACAGCTGGCAGAAGCAGGATGCTGCCACATGCTCTTGCCTAGCACAGACATTGCAGGCGAATCTACAGACTTGACTGACATGGCAAAACCGCTTTAAAGAAAAAAGCTGCAGATGCAGGAGGCTGGAAGGCATTTGGAGTAGTTTTGGAGCACGTGCCAGATAGTTCAAGTTCAAGCTAGTGTGTGTTACGCTCCTTTCCGCCTCTCCATTGACCCGGTCCCTAGAAGACAGGCATTGGCTTTGGAGGTGACTGTGGAACCACTGCGGATGGTCTTGACAGACGTGTGGTGTCACATGGGAAGTCACAGGTTGCTACATCAAACTAATGCAGTCCTAATGCTATCACCACGTTACAAACACTTCCAGTACGCTTGAAAACTGTGCGACTTGGATTTGCCCTTGTTTTGGGAGCGCTTTAGTCTACTTTCAGATGCCTGTGTGTCCTCCGGAATCTTGCTGGCAGACAGGCGTTCGATGCCCATGGCCCACAGTCTCGGCGTTTACACAGACTGTACGCTCCTGGGATGAGGGCTGCGCTTGGTCCTGTTCCCACGAGCGGGGTCCTGGTCCAGCTGGAGATTTCAGGCACTACAGCAATCTAAAGATACAGGTTTTATGACCTCCAGCTTGCTGGAAGAGCCCTCCTTGGGACACACCAATGTCCTTCATTGCAACCTTCAGTTCTGCAAGATTTAAACGATTAAGTACTTCATTAGAGGTTTGTTCTTATATACTTAGTTATCTGTTGTGAAGCACTTCAGACATTACGGAAGTGCAGAGCATTGGCTCGTCATGCATGAAGTTTCCCATAGGTAATTCCTAAGCATGAGTCTTAAGCATAATCTCCAAGTTTCAGTAAGATTAAAAGTTGCTTCTAAATTAGAACATGTATTTGAGGCGCTTTTTTTTTTTTTTCAAAGCAAGATGTTTACGTTTACTGTCGAGGATCTTTTGCGACAAACTTTGTGATCAGTAGCCATATAGACGTG
>NW_010423306.1:6711-7908 GCF_000710305.1 Buceros rhinoceros silvestris
CTTTCATGGCTTTACTTTAAAACAGATCTTAACCAATGTACTTGTTCTGTAGTATTGTCTTAACACTTAAACTGTGTCAAAACCGAAAACTAGAAACTTCTAGTCGCTGATGGCGGTTGTTCAGAGTGAAGGCTGTGAAAACTACAGGGTGAAGAAAAGCATTTCCACTCCAGACAATGCATTTTTTTTATGGCTCCAATTCATTGAGTTTCTCTTACTACTTTACAGCGTTGGGAAGACTGCAGTGTTTCCTGCCTCAAATGTTGGCAAGTAATACTTTAAGATTTCAATAGATCCTTCTAATTTTTGCTTATAATGGTGGTTTTTCAACTAGGCTCTTGCTAGTTGAGCCATGTTCTCAGGGCTGTTTTTTTTAAGGAGTTAGCTGAATTTCATTGTTTTAACGTAACCGCTTTCAAGCCTCTTGCAGGTTTTTCTAATCCATAATGCACCAGAGATGGTGCACAGTCTGTACTTTGACAACACAGGTAATTTTACATAATCTGTAAAGAAGTCAAATTTATTGACAGTTCAAACTTATGGTTACTGCAGGTCAGTCTCACAGAATTCAAAATTCAATAAATCCCACTTTTTTTTTTTGGTTGAGTAATTTAGAATGTAGTTTGTTACAGTAGAACTAAGCTTCAGGAGAAAAAGACCTTGTTAAGGATATTCTGAGTATCTCGCTTGTACACAGAGAATGTTAACAAAGGTGAAGACCCGGAGGGGCTGAGCGTGGTGGAGGCGGTTGGACGTCTCTGCAGCACCTGCGGTCTGGCCTTAGAGTATCTGGCATCTGAGAGTCACTTGGTTTGTGAACTGGAACTGAACTGTTTGCCATGCGCTGCTGTATCACAGAACCCCTGTTGTCCTGTGCTGTGTGTTGTAAGCGTTAGCTGTTGTTCGGTGCAGCTTTCAGAACGCCGGGGAGAGAGGAACGATGGCCGTGACTCGTCTTACTAATCAGGCAAACCCTGAGCCTTGTCAATGGTGTGCCCCGGGCAGCCCTCGCGGTTCGGTCTGTACCTGTGCTGGAAGCTGCGCTGTTTCCAACACCACGCAAGCGATCGGGAGAAAGATGTATGTGTGGTTTTGTTTCCCCAGACATTCTAATAAAGGTGTCAGTGGTGTGGGGAGCGGGGTGCTGGGTACGGCAGAGCCCAGAACGCCTCGGTGAGGCTGTCGGTGGCTCCGTAA
>NW_010423307.1:0-3907 GCF_000710305.1 Buceros rhinoceros silvestris
GCCCCGCGCAGCCCTGGCAACAGCCGAGCGCGCCGCAGAATAAGCATCTTCATAATGAGAGGTGAATGGCATCCGTCAGTCCCTTTAGAATAGGGCCCAGGCGTGTGCCTCCTCTGCGAGGAAGTTTGGCAGCCTATTCATTAACAAGAGTCATCAGGAGTTCAGCCCATAATAGGGAGCAGCCCCGATCGCAGGCGGGCTAATGCTTGCGCTATCAGGAATGCGTTCTCCTGGGCTTAGGGGACCGGGAAGAACCGAGCAAACAGCGCTGTCAGCAGGTGCAGCTCCAAAACGCTGCCTATTGATTTCCTTTCTCCAGGCTTCCACGGGAAGTTTATAAGAAGATTTATCACATAGCCATCATCCTCCGCCACCGCTAAAAGCAAAATTCTCCTTTTTTTTTTTTTTCCCCTTTTACCACCGTGCCTACAGGAACTTGCACACAATTCTGACGTGCTTTGCTTAGTCCCCTCAAAGCAGAACACTGGACCATCGCGTCCTGTTTTTAAGCACCGCTTTACCGTGATGATTTCTCTTTTTTTCAAATACTCTTTCAGAGGGGTTTTGTTAATGCAATGAAAGTCACAAACGGCACTTCAGGATTAATTAGTACTGCTTTTCAGTGCTAAATACCCTCACCTGCATTGTGGCGAAGCTGGTGTTATTCTCGCTGCTCCCATTTCTAAATGTAAATTGGCCTTTGCTCCCGCGTAACAGCCTGGCAGGGTTAGGACCCATCTCCCCGTCACAGGCACACAATGAGGGGCTGAAAACTCTGGTTTTAAACGCAGAACCGGCGAATGAGATGTCATAGTGGCTCCGGCGCGCGCTGATTCATAAAGTCATACGTGAGGCTCTCCAGAGCCATTGTAGGCTGGTTTCAGGCGTTATCCTGTTATTGGAAGGGTTTGATTCACCTTCTGAGAAAACAGAAGCTGCACACAAAAGGGAAAGATTTGCTTTCTCCGCCGTGAAAAGCTGCTGCAAGCAGGGGTCCTATTAAGACAGCTGGAAAGTTGCTTCAGCTTGTTACGCTTGTAAGTTTTATTGGTGACTGGTTTTTGATTACACATTTGAATGCTGTGTGTTCCAGGTTGCCGAGTTTTAATTAAAAGGCAATAGTTCTCATTTGAGATGCCTTTGTTGTCTGCATTGTGCACACTATAATGCCTGCAAGTCGTGGGTGAGTTTGTGCAATGTGCATCGCTTATGTAGGACACACAGGATCACACCTCCTGGCACCTGCCTCAAATGGGAGCGTCACGCTTTCGGGAATTGGGTTTATTACGGTTAATTTCTTTTAAGAAGTACAGTGATCAAATAAACACGTGGGGGTTTTTCTCCTCTGCCCTGTAGCTTGTTTCTCCACTCTAACCATTTTTCTAGTCTGACAGGGTCATCGGAACAGGAATAGGGGGCACCAGGAGCTCCCTGTGACACCACAGCTCTGTTGAAGTTGGGTCTTGGTTTAAAAATCCTGCGGTCTGGGGCTTTTTCTGCTCTTGGTAACTTCAGCAGTCTCTCAGATCTCCTGAGTCACTGCTTTCCAGTCGTGAACCTGAGAAGTATGACAGGTGATTTCAAGCTGTCAAGCATGTTCGCTCCTCGCTGCCCACGCTCAGAACCGTTAAGCAGCACTGGGCAGTTTTGGTCCCCTCTGTCTGGTGCCCGTGCACAGCCCAGTCAGCGTTGCTGGGGTTCGAAAGTGCTGGTGTTCCTGTAACAGCGTTTAATTCTGCACACACATGTTTCCTTAACCCGGCCGCTGCAGTTACGAGGAGCGAGCTCTGTATCTCGAAGCGATAATCCAGAACCACAAAGAAGTAATGACGTTTGAGGATTTTGCCGCTCAGGTCTTTTCTCCCTCTCCCAGCTACGCCCTCAGTGGAACTGGTGAGTCTCTGCACGTTATTCTTCTCTTTAGCACTAAGGAGCACTTGAGCAGCAGATGTACACCTGTTTTTTGTAGATAAATGCTTGCAAATTTAAGACGACCATTCTTCCCCTGAATCAACTAATGAATATCAAAAGGAACGATGACATTCATTTTAATTTGTTTTGCATCAGAGCTATTCACTCTGCTCCTTTCTTCAGCTACCCTGTTAACCCCCGAATCTAGCGGGGTTAATGAACTTTCTCTCAGTAATGTGCTCTGGTTCATTCAGGAGTGTGGGTTTCTTGCTGAGATGGGAATATGCTGTTCAAAAGCGCGGCCTGAGTCGGTGCTTACTTATCGAAAAATAGTTCCTCACAGTGGAAGCCGTTGCTGCTAATGCTAAATGGGGATTATGCTGCCGAGATACCAGGGTCAGGGATTAATGCAACAGACACGTAAGGACGGTGTTCTGGTGGACGGTCCTGGCAGCCCAGCCAGCGCAGGCTGCTGACAGTGCTCCGAAAGGGAGATGAGCACACTGCAGCTTCCTTCCAGCACCTGGCCTGCGGCCTCTTCAGAGGGGTTAATCCACCTCGGGGCAGAGGTACGTGCAGGTGTACATGTATACACACACACACCCCCCCCAGTGCTGATCGCCATTCGTCACCTTGCCGAAGGAAGAAAACGTGGTGCTGAACCCTGTGAATGTATTCCCGGTGTGCCCTGCCCAGGGGGGCGGTCAGCACGTGGTCAGCCAGATAGGAACCGCTGCCTTAGTGGCGTTCAAATAAACCTCTCCTGAAAGGGGACTTTGACTCTGACACACAGATTTCGAGTACCCTCAAGATTTGTTTTTCCAGCCTCCAAAAAGTATATGGTCGCCGTGTGTTGGACTCCTTCACAAAGATTCCTTAATCCTCTTTTTACACTCGCAGGGTGAAACTGGCACTTTCTAATTACTCCCTGCTACTCCTTCAGCTTCGTTAATAGATTATTTCAGACCTGTATAAATGTTGCAGGACATCTGCTCTATTTCTCTTCAGCCTGACTCGTTAGCAAATATCTCCCATCTAAACTGAAAAATTGAAGGAAGAAATTAAATTTACTAAAATAAATCACTTACAAATAAAATCAGCCGTGCCCCATTGTTTGGCGTTGCTGGCTGCAATCCTCGCGCTTTCAGAGCTTTGTTAGCAGATAAGAGGTCTACGCGTGTCCTTGCATCGGTCGCCAGGAGCAGCAGGCAGAAGGCTTTGGAGATAAGCAAGCTGGCAGCAGGAAAGGGGAGCCGGGGCTATTTACATAATCGCGCCTCTGCTTCCTGGAGAGGCGTCAAGAAACGCGGGGATGGCCCCTATTGATCTTTGTTGAACTGGAATACTAAACAACATGAGAAAAGCATATAACTTAAAGCTTTGATTAATGTTTTCTACATTAAAAAGTAGAACAGCTGTGAATTAAATTCTTTTATACACTCTGCCAAAAGTCTGAGACAAAAAAAATTATCAGTTCCAATAGAAATGTAGATTTGGTGCCCGGTGGTGTTAGCACTTTGAATCATTTATCTGCCGATGTATCAGCAACTAAAAACGAGGAGATACTGGTAGATTTTAAATGTTTTGCCCTGTGCTGAGCTGCGTTTCGTTTTCACATCCTTGCAGCACACGGAGATCTCACTACACACCAGTTTGGTTCGACAAGCGAGGACGCACTTGAATGGTGACAGCCCAGTCGTGCTTTCTAAAGTCTGTGGTGTATTTTGTATGCCAGAAATATTTAAAATGCTTCCTCAATCTCTCCTTCAGTTTTTCAGAATGCTGTTAAATCATTAGTACCTGGAAGTGGTTTTATGATTTCATGATCAGAGAGGGATGAAAAGCTGTTTGGAGCCTTGGGCTCCCCAGTTGGCGTGGGCACGGCCGGGGCAAGCAGGAGGGTCTGGGGCGGTGGATGGCGGCAGCTCTGCGTGTCCCAGTGCGCAGTCTGGACCCCGTGCCGCGGGCAGCCGCACCCCCTCCACACTTAGGTTTG
>NW_010423307.1:4043-7187 GCF_000710305.1 Buceros rhinoceros silvestris
CACCCCCTCCACACTTAGGTTTGCCTGTCCTGCACCTGCAGAAGTGGTGGGCTGCTGCTCCAGAAATACGGGTGGCATTTCTCTCCACATGAAAGGGGCATTTCTACTCTGAAGCTGAAAAAATCAGCAGCAGAGCAGTAATTGTGTGGAGCCAACACAGGTCTGTGCTTCCCCTGCTCGAGTGACAAGCCCGCTGGTACCACTCACCCTGCCCAGCTTAAACTCTTCAGGTAGATTAAAGATGAGTTCTCCTCTGATCTTGTTCTCCATCCCACTCCGTTGTGACGCTGTTACACACCGCCATGTACACACGTGCACAGTGGAAAGGGCCAGCGGGTAAGTGCGGTCTTCACTGAAGTTAAGACTGGTTTTAGTAGTTAACTCAGTGTGAGAAGCCAGTCAGGGCATGAACGAGTCGAGCGTGTAGCTGTCGGTGGCGGTGTCAGTATTGGAGCATTATTAGCTACGATCTCTGTAATGGAACTATGTGTTCCTACGTTTTCTGCCACTGCCTCTGGGACGCGTCCCCCAGCTTCAGCGGGGAGGGGGCTGCCGGTGCTCTGCCCTGGCTTAGTCTCCCGTGTCACAAACAGCCGTGCAGGTGCTACGTTCTGTGCACAAGACTCACCCAGTCGACCTCTTGTGCTGTTTCCGGAGCAGAGCCCTGAGCTCCCCACGTGCATCAATCACCGGCCGCCCCGTCTGCCGGGAACGCGGCGCAGGCAGGCTGGTAGGCCATCCCCGAACTCACCGAGGGGATGTGCAGCTTAGGAACAAAAGATGAGAATACGCTCCTTTGTTGTTAAACTGGTACATTACATGCTGTATTTTAATTAGGCAGGGTACGAGAGTCAGCCCAGGAAATCCTCCGTAATCCAGCACTATTGAATTATTCTTATCCTTTCCCTCTGCAGATTTCTCCCCTTTTAGAGGACGGGGGTTTAAGCCGATATCTTTTTTCTGTTATCGCTCTCTCGGCCAAAAAGAAAAACAGTGATGCCACAAAATACTTGTGTGTTCTTTAAAAAAAGCGGGCACAAACAGATGCAGAAGGCTTCCAACTTTAATTACCTCGGCCGGGGAAAACGCATCGGCTGGCAGGTTCTTTCATTTAAGATCAGGAGCCAGAATCGTGTTAACCCTTAGACAGTGGAAGCGGTCGGATATTCTAGAGAGGTAAAGAGGTGATGTTTCCACCAGAGCAAGACCGATAGTGCAGAGCTGTGTACTGGGGAGGGTGGATTTCTGCTCTCAGGGACCGCCAGACCCGCTTTGCAGCAGCGCAGCCTTGCCGGAGTGCTTCAAAGGGTTAATTGAAATGGGCACACTTGACTGCTGAGAGGACTGATCTAATCACTGCCATATCCAAGTGCATCTGTTCACCATGAGGTCATTCTTGTGCATGCTAATGATTTGGAAAATAAAGCATAATGCTTGACGTTATCAGAGGGGATAGAGTGTAGATCTTGGCTTTTTTAGGTGCTAATGGCTTTTGTGGGGCGGGCGGGCAAAAGCATCCGGATTATCACCTCCGTTTTCATGTTTTTAAAGCATCGTTTTCAGCCAGCGTCAGGAAAACTGTGCTGGAAAACTCTGACATGTGGTATCTGTTGATAAATGGATTCTTTAATGAATATTAGAGCATTGCCCAGGAGCAACACTTGAGTCGAGGAACTACAGGCGTTGTCAGCGTTCCCTGGTTTGGAGCGGGGAGGCCGTGCTGCTTATTTACATAAAACTGAGATTTTGCAGCCTGTTTGTTGAAAAGGTAACACATGCTTTTCTTTTGTCTCTGGACTTCCGCATACATAAATTTCTCCAGGAAAACACTGGGATGCACAACAAACAAGATTTGGTTCGTTTCAATGTATTTTTTGCTCGGCACAGAGCTTTATCTTCCCACTTTAAAGCAATGGGAGTATTTCAAAGGGCCATGGAATTTTAAAATGTATTTTTGACAGAAACAAAACAAAACACGGCAACACTGTTGTCTTTATCAGACTCAGATTCTTGCTATCATTGCTGACTGAGCAGGGACGCCTTTTGGGTTGGGTTGGGTTGGTTTTTCTGGGGGTTTTTTTACTTCTTTGTCCATTCTCCTTGAATATCTGTAGGATGTTTTGTCCATTGTGGTACTAGGTGGAACAAAAGCCTCTCCGGGCTCTGTGTAATAAATGTGGATGTTTTTAGGGAGGCGGGATGGAGCCGAGCACACATCTGAACATGAGTAGCTGTGCTGTGATAGTACAGTGTGCGCAGCACGCACCAAGTGTGCGGTTTGATCAGCCTGACAGTGTTTTGCCCAAAACTGAAAAATTAATTTCTAGTAGCTGGGACTTGGAGAATTCCAGGCTGCACTGGCAGGTCGGAGCCCAGACTCAGCTCTGCCTCTGCGGGAAGAGGCGGTGCTGAAACCATCTGGCAATCGTGACCAGCCGCACCGGGATCTGCTGTGGAGCTGCCCCAGCGCTGTGGCCCTCGGTGCCAAATCCTTTTCCAGCAGAGGGGTTGCCCTTAAGCGTGGAGGGAAGCACAAACGTTCGGACACGAGCCCAGAGCCTCCCGGGGTCTGCACGCACTGGGGTCTCAGGAGGTGAGAAGGGAAGGTGCAGCCGTAGGTGATTGTAGAGGTTCTCCAGGCAGTAGATAGAGGGGAAAAGCTGAGGGATGTGGGGCAGAGGAGTGGGAAGAGTTCCCCAAGGAGGCAGGGTGCGGAGCAGCAAGGGCCTGCCCTGCTTCCCTTCTCTGATCCAGGTCGTTCTCACAGCTGATCCTCAGTGACCTGGAGCATCTTTCCCTGCTGGCATGTCCCAGCCAGTGGCTCTGGCCACCATCAGAAAGATCCTGAAGCTGCACAGGCGTGTTCAGGCGGTGCTCCTCACCCCTGCAGTCTAGATATCAATGATCATGGGGCTTTCCTGCCTGGACTGTCCCATCACCACAGGGATATGCCCTGCCCAGCGACCGGGTGCAGTGCTGGATCCACTTTCGGCACCACGCTGCCACGTGTGCATGACTCCTGACCTGTCCTGGTCAGCAGAAATGGCAGTTCCACAGCCACCCGCCTCACTGCCGGCCTCCACACCCTCGGCTCAGAAGCACGGGCGCCTCCCATCGCTGTGTTCTTCCACAGTAGCTACCAGC
>NW_010423307.1:7223-7785 GCF_000710305.1 Buceros rhinoceros silvestris
GGCCACCAAAAATGGCGTTTCCCCGCCCCCCCGCCTCACTGCCGGCCTCCACACCCTCGGCTCAGAAGCACGGGCGCCTCCCATCGCTGTGTTCTTCCACGGTAGCTACCAGCTCCCCTAAGTCCGTGCAGAGGCTCTGTCTGCCGCTCAGCACCACCATGAGGCAGAGCCCACTGGCCGACGGTCCTGCCCTGCTCGGTGAAATTGCCTCTTGGCCCACGGTAGCTGCTTGGGAGCAGAGAAGGAAAAGGTGCCAAATGAAATTTTCAATTGAATCAAGCGTAATTACCTGATTTAATGAAGGAGGAAAGTCAGGATGTTCTGCAGAAACCCCAAATTTACCCTTTCTCCCCAGAGATGCCTTTCAGCGAGACACGCAGAATAAACCCGTTTCATATTTCCCATTACCTCCTTCCTTCCTTCCTTCGCACTTGGGGAAGCGGCGCGAGCGTACTCCAGTGACGTGGCACAGCAATTCCCATCCGCTTTCTGGATCTTTCAGTGGCCAAACTGAGAAATCACAGTGATTTCTACAGGATGTGACTGAGTGGCAGCGCATTCC
>NW_010423307.1:7957-8744 GCF_000710305.1 Buceros rhinoceros silvestris
ACGAGCACCGCTACAGCCGCGAGGACAGCACTACCACTCACAAACACCATCTCCCCTCCTCTGGGCTCAGGCAGTGAGTGAAAATCCTTTCCAGGCGTGGTGCGTCCCTTCATTCACTAACCCGCTCCTGCAGGTAGCAGCCCGGAGGGTAACCCCTTGCTGGTCGTTACGTACAAAGGAATAACAGGGGACCCCTGGCATGCCCCGTAGCCCGTGGGACTGTCCCATGTCTGGGCCAGACCCTCAGTGTGCGAAGTCGAAGGTTGTGCCTCTCGGCAGTACCATCGTTTGCATTTCTTCATGCCAGAGAAAGGCTTCCTTGACTCAGTGAAGCTCTCGGCATCCCCGTAGGAGTTAGAAATGGTGTAGTGTGAAACAGGGCAAAGTCCCAGTAGATGGGGTGAGTCGTTAGGTGCCATCAGCTCTGCCCCCTGCAGCTCCTCGGACTCCAGCAGCCTGGTGCGTCATCCCACCGAGATGACCCGCCCTGGCTCAGCGGTGTAGGGATCGTGCAGGATGCTAAGGCCGTTGCATCGTTACTTTGCAGCTCCCTGCAAAGCAGCTGCGGGTGGCTTCGGGTGCCAGGGCAGGGTTTCCCTTCGCCCCCACCTCTGGTCCTGTCCTGAGCCTGTCTGGGTGCTGGGGCTGCTTCTGCCTCGAGGCGGCACAACCTCGGGGTCTGGAGTGGAGAGGGTGTGAGAGCAGCAGCAGGGCTCTCCGCCTGGGCCCGTTCTTTTTTCCAGTTAACTGACTGTCTCCGAGGGCGCTCTCCCAGCTGCGATCGCCA
>NW_010423308.1:0-242 GCF_000710305.1 Buceros rhinoceros silvestris
CAGTGCGCCCTTGGCCAGGGTGGGCTCCAGCACTGCTCTAAAGGCTACTCTTGCTGGGCTCCTGCACGTCCTACTCCGGACTGACGCTGCTGTCCCGGTGACAGGCGCAGGGGGCTGGCCGGGGACAGCAGGGCTCACGGTCCTACTCTGGCTCAGTCTGTGCATGGCAACTCCCTGCTGCATACAGGGCACAGCCGCACGTCCCCGTGCAGCGGCGGACAGGCCCGGGCTGAAGCCAGGCA
>NW_010423309.1:0-4197 GCF_000710305.1 Buceros rhinoceros silvestris
TGCCAGTGTCTGACCACCCTCTCGGTTCAGGAACGCTTCCTGCTGTCCGGTCTGGAGCTCCCCTGGCACAGCTTTGAGCCATCCCCAGATGTCCTGTCCCCGGACCCCAGGGTGCTGAGAAGAGCTCGGCACCTCCCTCTTCATGTCCCCTCCCCAGGAAGCTGCAGATGAGGTCACCCCTGAGCCTCCTCCTCCTCAGAGGAGACAAACCCCGGGCCCTCAGCCACTCCTGCCAGCCCTTCACCGGCTTCGTGCCCTTCTCTGGACACACTCAAGGACCTTCCTAAACACATCGTCACACGGCACAGCTGGGACAATCTAGCAGCTCACTGTTCCCAAAGGCTAAACCTGTCCCTCTATCGCCCTCTTGATTTTTTTCCCTCTGCTGACCCAGCAAGAACTACCAACCTCATCCTTACCTAGCAGAAGGAAGAGTTGATTCCAGAAATGTAGATCCTGGGCAAAACTTTCGGCCAGGCAACGCTGACAACTGCGCCAGGCGGTTCTGCGGGTTCCGATTTATCAAGGAGAGTTAACGGGACACAGCAGATCGAACCCAAGAAACATCACCTGGTTTTTTCTGAGCACGAACCCACGTGTTATCCCCGTGTCTTTTTACTCCTCCACATTCTCTCAACAAAAGAACAAATTTCCCTAGTAATGTGTCGAATTTGGGTTGTGTCCAAAACCCCATCTCAGAGTTAGAGCCGACTGTGATTGCGCTGGGGTAGGGGAAAGGAATTTATTCCTATTTAAGCAATACTGGGGAAAAAAAAAACATTAAAAAATTCAATTAAAAAAAAAAATCTTATGAGACATACACTGTCTCCAAAAATCAGATGTTTTTTCCTTAGCTGTGATGGCACACTGCGTTAATACTTCCTAAATTATTCTGACATGCCATTTATTATACCCAGTTTTATCGCTACACAATTTGACACAAAATAAGTCGTTTTTATAATACAGTTTGTCACGAAAACTGCTTAGTGGGACACAAAAGAAGTAATATTCCGTGGGCAAATCCAGCCTTTCAGAGCGAGCTGTTACGACAGAAGAACACTGGAGAATAGGGTGTTTTCGTAGCGGGAAGGGATTACAGAGGAAACAAAACTCCGCAGGAAAAAAAGCACCACGCTGCTCCTTATCACGGCGACAAAACCAAAGCGAGCGAGGAAAACAAGTTCTGCTTTGTCAAAGTCCGGGCGGGAGAAAGTGGGTTCAGATGCAGAAGGGCTTCAGAAGAATCGCCGCGGCCCCCAGAGCCGCTGCGGCACGCGCCCGGAGGAAGGAAATACACCCTGGAGTAAGGAACCGACAGCCAGCCCAAAGCTTTACTCGGCAGTTGTACAGTTTATTTAGACAAGACAAAACCTTGCGGCTGCGTAACCGTACACAGAACGTAAAACTCTGAAATATATTAGGTTTTTCCCCCGTATCTTGAACTTCGTTCTTGCAACAGCGACCTTTTTTGTTTTTTAGGATTCACGCTTCACCAGCACATACGCTCCCATCACCGCCAGGAGGGCGTACTGCAAAAGAGAGCAGAGAACGCCGCCTGGTTTTAATGTCTCTTCACCAAAGATCTCAAACGCCCCATCGTTCAGCGGGTGCCCCCTCCGGCGCTACACCCACGGCACCAGTACCCCGAGCTGAGCTCCTGTGGAACCACAGGAGCGTGGTCATCGCCACCAGGTGCCTCACTGGGCTACCCTTAACTCAGGAGATGCCCCAAAATTAAAATTTTTCTCATTATTACCAATACGAGGGTCTTTCTGGGTAACGAGCAAGCTAAACCACGGACCACAACACAGCCCGCTGTCCATCGGGTACCAAACCACGACGGCGTCACAGATGGATTGACGGGAGCTGCTACAGCCGAGCTTCTCGCCGTCTTTACTGGCTGTGTCGGAGTTTGGGGTTCAGGCACTCGCAACGCTCTGCACGTACCTTGAACTTGGGGTAGTCGTTCATGATGATAGTCACCATACCAACGTAGGGCAAGAAGCTGCGAGAGACAAAACCGATGCGGGCGGAATTAACCGCGGGCAGTACGCGGGAACGCCGCAGCGTTACTCAGGCTCGGATGTTTGTGTGGGATACAACCGTTTACGCCTGTCACTAACGGTCACTGAATGGGAAGGTCGCTCTTTTTATCCTCAGATTAGAATTTAATCAAGTTATTTGAAAGAAATCTAAAGAGCTGGGAAAAGTCTTCACCCCTTGCGTAAAATTGCGGTGCGGCGTGGAAGTGATTTCCCGGCAGTCCCTAGCGATTCCGGGGCTAAGCGTGTTAATTTTGTATTTACGGGTGAATTCTTTGTTACACGCGCTGTTTTCCCAAAGCATTTCCACTCTCCGCATCAGTGGGAGGACTACAGAGAGCAACCTCGCCCGGTAGTTCTTTAATTACCGCGTAATTCAAACCAGCACGCCAGATCCAGCCTGTAGCAGCAGCAGAAGCGATTATTTTATTTCTGTTTAACCACAAAGAACACGGACACTGCGCGTTACTCACCCTCTCGCTCTTCCAACAACATCCTTCTTCTCTAACCAGTTCTGACCTTCTTTGTACAAGCCTCTATCATCGACTTCGTTATTATCTCCTTTAGTCAGAAATTTGATGTTCCCGTTTTCTCTAGAAGGCAACGAGGTGACAAACTAAACACCACTTCATTAAAAGCCCCAATTAACATCTACGCAGCAGCACGAGGGTGAGGAGAGATTCGGTAACAACCTCGACCTCCAGCCCAGCTTATTTCGCAAACAACATTAAATCGTTAACGTTCCAGGCGCTGCCGACACGGAGCGTTTCTAAACCACTCCTAGACCGTCCCCGGATGATGGCAGTTAGGGCAAGGACACCACAGGGACCCCACCCACCCCGGGCAGGCACCAGCTTCCTCCTCGAAAGCGCTACGGGACTTGTTTCACTCCTATTTCTGTCAAAATAAAGCTTCCTCCTTCTTCCGAGGGAAATAAATACTGACGGCAGCTTTATATTCTGAAAACTGATTGCGACTGTAACGAAGTGACGATGATTTAACCCCTGAGGGGTTAAAACCGGCCACGGTTGGCTCCCTGGTGAGCATCAGGCAGGTGATGCACGCACGGCTCCTGTTTAAAGACAGGAGTTTACACCCTCCAAAATGATTTTGCTCAAGAAGCTGCTAACGGCAAGTAATGATATCAAAAACCACGGAGTTTAGAAGTGAAGACAAATTGGGTATTAAAAAGCAGAAAAGGAGGCGATTCCTGGACAGGCATCTTGGGTTCAAAGAGGCGCTGAAGAACAGGGAGGACTCGCCCCCGGCCGCGCCGCTGCCGCTGGCAGACGTGGCGTCTCCAGCCCGCGCTACCGGGTTAAGGGGGAACGGAAGGTCAGAGTGAGGGGAGCTACGGTTAGAGAGAAGGAAAGCGCCGAGTTGCATTACTTTTCGTGGATTTTGATTACTCTGTGAACTATTGGAATGTCTCTGCCTTCAACTTTAAAAACAACTATTTCACCAGCTCTGATGGGGTCATCATGGAAATTGGTTAAGAACAACAGGTCTCCCCTGTGAAAAGCGGGTTCCATGCTGCCACTGCAAGCGAAAAGAGAGAAAGAGAGGTGATCAGCAGCACAGTTGACGCAAGGAGAGCCTTGAGAGCGACGAACGTTGAATTCTTACAGACCAATTCACAATGTTAACTGAAACCTGCAGCTTCACCCCTTCAGTCCCACCACGGAGACCCCCAACAGACCCCAAACGTCGGGGAGCCCAGGCTGTGTCAGCCTGTCGGTTACGTCCCTTGCGCCTCGGCGAAAGCAGGAGCGGTTTATCTAGTACTATCGAGATTTTTTCAAAGGTCTCACACCTCTACTGCTTGGACTTGAAGAAACAACTGCTTACCTGAGCACCACAACGATAGGGCTTTCACTCCCCGTAACGACGATCAGCCCTTTCCATATCATCAGGGCAGAGGACACGATCATAGCGAAATTCAGGACTTGGTAATACAGCTACAGGGAACGAGACAACGGACTTGAAAATCACGATTATTTCGGTTTAAAAAGAGGAGCTGTGGGAGCAGAGACAACCAAGGACAATCTCCTGCTGCTGTCAGACAGAAATGTCTTACATGGAAAATCTTTTACTGATCTGACTTAACTTTCTGTCCCCAAATCCTTCTGCTTAGCCAGCCGTCGCGGCAGCGGCT
>NW_010423309.1:4297-4670 GCF_000710305.1 Buceros rhinoceros silvestris
CGGCAGCGGATACACTTTCTTCGCACTACTTCCCCCCTTTTTTTTTCCGGCCCTTGGCAATGCAGGAAGATACTCTGCTGGAAGCCCACCCTGCCCATCTCTGTGTCTTGTGCGCACCCAGACCCCCAGACCACCACCCCATTTTGCAAATATCTGCGCTGGGATTTGCAGCGATACGAACCGCTTCACGTCGGTCAAGCTCCCAAATCGGCTCTGAAGTCGTTTGTTTGGGTTTTTTTAAGTGACTGATAGATACTAAGCAGAAAAACAATCCCCGGAACTTTGACAGCCTGCGAATCGGTCAGTGTGTCACCAGCCTGCTGTCCCCCTTTTCCGACCAGTTATTCGCGCTACCGGGGACGGGCGGGAGGCG
>NW_010423310.1:0-277 GCF_000710305.1 Buceros rhinoceros silvestris
GGCTTCCAGCGTGCCCCTGAGCGAGCCCGCCGGCAGAACCACATAAAGATGGAGCTGTTAACAGCGTTAAGGGGAATAGGCCCGGGAGTGTGCGGGCACGGGGGCAGGGAGCGCGCCCAGGGGAACGGGGCCTCATCACAGGCGTGGAAGGGCCCTGGCAGTCGACAGAGAGGTGCAGACCCGCAGCGGACCAGGTTTCCTCCACGCTGGTGCTTGCGGAAGGACTTGGTTTAATTCCCTCGAATTTTCTGCCTGCGTCAGAAATCGGAAGGGCCTG
>NW_010423310.1:381-18367 GCF_000710305.1 Buceros rhinoceros silvestris
GGAAGGCACTGACAGCCTGTCAGTGGTGAGAGGTTCAGGACTTTGCCCGTGGTTACGTGGTGGTTCAGGAGCGTTTCACTAACTCACTGTTCATACCCCAAAGCTTTTCCAGGCCGCCTGCACATTTGTCTGGGGCTTGTGTTTCCACATCTCCTGTGGTCTGGAATGTTCACGTAAGTGTTGTCTTCACATTCCAGCGTCTGTAGTGCTGTGCTTCAGCTTTTCAAAGTGTCATTTTTCTCAATATTCTGCCAGTATTTCTGAACAATCTGGAGCATAATCACTCCCCTGTGGTATAGGAAGTAAAAAAAAGCGAGAGATTAAATCTCTTGCGTAAAGCTAAAGAGGAAATGAACTCGGATTTCCTGAGTCAGGCGTCACTGCTTTAACCACACGCTCATCCTTCCTTTCAGTCATTTTCTGCTTCTGAGCATTAAACATCAACTCTGTTAGCATAGATTTGATGGTTCTCTACTTTGTTCATCAGGACAATTTCACTGTTCCTACTGAAATTTCCTCAATTTCCTTCTCAAGGTAAAAGCACACAGCGAATGGGACCAAGGAACACGTTGTTCCCCCTCACGATGCTTTCCAGCTGGTTTAGGGGACCGAGAACACTTGTACCCAGCAAAGAGGAGGCACGTGAGCTGTGTGTGCTGACCGGGAGTGGTGCTGAATCATTCACGCTTTTATTATCTCAAAATGATTATGAAATAAAACTAAAAGCAAACTACGTCTGTAAAAGAACAGCCTCAAGATGGTTCAGGACAGATCTGAGAGCCTCCACTCTCTGTTTAGACATTTCCACGGTGTTTATAGAGCTTTGGGCCAAGCTGAGGTCTCTACAAAAGCTTCACCATCTTCTTCTGCATACTTTTGTGAGCATTTGGTATCTTTTCAGCATCTGTTCAAGTATTAAATAATACTAACATTCAGATAACGTCCCTCCACAGGGAAGACCATCAGCGTCACTGCAGTTGAGAGCGAAGAGCTAAGCTAAACGTGAATCTTGTTCAAAAAATGTATAGAAATGACAGAAGACACCTGGAAGGAGGGGTGACCTATGGGTTCTCCATGCTCTTAGCCCACAAATAAATGCAATATATAGACTGCAGTTTGTACTTGGAACTGACAGGACAGCGGAGACGCACCAGCTTGGTTCTAGGCAAACTCAGTGTTACTCTGTCATTCTACCAGTCCCAACGATAGGTTGGTTCTATGATGCTCTATCACAACTCCTTTAAAATGAAATCCTGATGTTACCCCCTCATCTGTTTCACTGTATCCCTTGTTACTTGGCCCTGAGCCTGGTTCATCTCTCAGCCCCCTTTGACGTACCCACCGCAGGACAGGCCTTGGTTGAGCAGTTTCTGGAGTAGCTGTACGTTGTGCAGGGTTCCAGCTTACCATAAGCCAGCACAGGGGTCACTTCCCTCTTGCTCAGATGACACTTTTATTATTTCCCTTTTATCTCATCCCAGAGAGGATCCTTTCGAAAGGAGTTGTACATTTTCCGAGTCTGGATTCATAGCTGAAGCAGACTGCAGAAAGGAATTAACTCAGATCGGTGATATTCCATGAAAACTACTTCAATCAGGTTATTGTTTTATATCAAATAGTTAATTTCAATTAACTTAGAGTCTTAAAGAAAAACACAAGCGGACTGCTCCAGCAGCAAACAGCACTTCCAAATTACAGATCAAGGCTTTAAAACCAGTTTTGTGCGTGTGTGTGTGTTTGTGTATATATATATATATATATATAAACCAAATTGTTCTAAGCATTAGGGATCACCTGGTTGATTAGATGAGAATAATGACCCTGGGCTGTTGGAGATATAATTTATACAGGTCACTAGAGCTTGCTCCTCCGAGTGGGGTTGGTTGGCCCTCCTCAGCATAGGCTGGAGGAAGCTCTCAGTCTGTCTCCAAGGTCCATCCTTAACACTGAATCTTCCTGGAAACTGTTTCCAAAGTCAGACGTTCAGAAGCAGTGTTAAGCACTTGCTTTCCTGACAAGTAAGAAACTGGATTCCCACAAAGACAAAATAGAAAATTTATTTGTATAAGCTGGCGCCTGTCCCTGATTCATGGCCCTCCGAATGCATCATCCCGAGAGATTCTGGCAATCTCCTGAAATACTGGCACCAGAGATTCCATCTCTGCTCTATCCAGTAAAGGCACTTAGCAAGGTTCTGCTGTTTAACCAGATGTTGAAGGTGTTTTCCGCTGAGTTAACAATTACTAACTGTAGATAGCAGTGAGTTTGGCAGAGACTGAGCAGTTTTAGAAACACATGCAATAAATAATAACAGGTGTGCTTTAGATGGTTGTCACCGGGCTCAAGGACAAACCTCTGAACAGCGTGACTCTGGCATTTTATGGCTAAAAATATGTCTTCAATCCACATGGTGAGACAGAAGGTGCTGGCAGACAAAAAGTTACATACAAAATTCTAAGTGAGGGTAATCGCTGCTCTTTCAGTCTCACTATAAAGACAGTGACAAACAATATTTTGTGCTCCAGACCCTTTGAAATCAAGGAACTCCCGGTGCCCTGCAAACATGAATGTATCCTCAGAATATGTGTTAATAGAGTTAAGGCTAATTCTGATTAATTTTAAAGAAATGAAGGTACAGGAAGGCGCCATGATCGAGCTGTGGTATCCAGAGGGAAAAGGGCTTTGGAGGCATTTTCATTACAAGAGACAACTTTTTAGTCCTCTGAGCATCTTCAGAGACGACAACCCTCATTAATGTGAATGTTCAGCCACTGAAATTCTCTTCCTGATTGCAAAATACTTCACAGGAGAGAAATGAGATTGAAGAAAGAGAAGGTTTTATGTTGATTTTCTTGAGGACAGAATTCTTTACAGGTGTGAACACCTAAATAAATATCTGTGCCCTTCATCCAGGCACAGATATTTAGGTCAATGACAACAGAGTTCTGTTGACATTTTAAATGCAGGAATTTACTAAAGGGTCCACAGCTGATGGCAAACATCAACTCCGACAATAAAAGATAATTTGGAAGAAAAACAACCCACAGAGGAATCGATGGATCTTTTCAGATCTTTCCATGATTAATAATTCAGCGGGGGATGATTTGGGCCTCTTACAAATTTAGAAAGCTGTGATGGGAAGGGTACCAGATTAAGAAACCTGAAATCCTATATTTATACATGATTTAGGAACAGCTCTAAGGAATGTATTGCGCTGCCAACATGTCTCTCCTCTAAGCTAAGAAATCCTCTTTAAAGGAAAAGACACCTCAAGACCCGTGTGTAATTAGGGCCTTTTTACCAACACGACTAACATAGGATTTGACTTTAGAGACTCAAGAGCACATGGTCACAGGACAGAAATATTGATAACCACTGAGAATACCAGTTTTCACGGGAAGTTTGATCATTGAGGACCAGACTAGGACTAAGACTTGCTCTGTTGCTCTTTTAATAGCCATCAGACCATACTGTCTGTCAGAAATAATACATCATCTTCACTGAGATGTGACCCAGTGGGTGACTGTGAATTGAATCTCGCTGTCTTCCCTTCGCTACTTCTTGGAGATAAAGATCCTATTATCCATTACCTCTCTCTGTACAGAGCATGGCATTTCTCACGAAATTGTCTCATTCAAAAGCTAATAATAAGTTCAAAGCTCTACGTTAGATGGTTGTTGGTCACTGCCAAGAGAGAATGAAGCTAACGCTGAGAGTTCATCAATATGTAGTGTGAATAGAAAGGATAGAAACAGCTCAGTGAGAATGGGGTTTACATTTGCTCTGCAGCACCGCGCTCTGTAAAATAATACATACAAGTCAGAACACATTTCCACGCCAAAACGCAGTCAACAGCAGGAGAGTATGTTTTGATTAGCGTAGTAAATTCTGCGTGGGTCAGCTTACAAATAAATGGGGAGGAAGGATGGAAAGGAAGGAATATCCTGAAGATCTTCTTTTCTTACTGAGGAGAAAAATTATTGTTACACGTCTGGTGCTTTCTTGTTTGCACTCAATAATATAAACAAGATCCGTATTTTGATTTTATGCTCATTTTTATCATTCATTCACCTGCCTTTATTTTTTACAGCTATTTATATGTGTAGAATCTGTATCATATTTATTTATATATACCCCTTGCCAGCTTGTTCTTAAAGGAATGAATTCAAGGCACTCAGTCCCATTGGCTGCTCGGAGGCTTGGCAAACATAGACCATCACTAAGCTACCTCAGTCATTGCTTTTAACTGCTCTCCAGGCCATCAGCTTATGGAAATATTGAGGCAGAGTAACTCACGTCTTGCTAATGCCGATTTTTTAAAAGTAAAAGATGAGAGAAGAAAGGCAAGGCAGGGAAGGAAAAAGAGGTCTTCCCAGGCTTCGTTTGCCAGTGGAGATGAGACCCCAGTCTCCACATTCCCTGTCTGTGCCTTATCTCCTCAATGTGTAATCACATTGAGGAGATGGATCAGGCCCAGTAATGATGCAGTTTTGAGGAGGGTGTGGGGGGAAGCAGGTGGGCTTCTCCACATCCCTGGGATACTGAAGATGGCAAAGATGACCGTAAAATTCCTTCCATTCTCCCAGCCTTTCTCCACAGCCACTTCCCACACTTTTTAATGACTTCAGAAAATGCAGGGGGCAGAGTCACCCACACCCCCATTACCCTGCCTGTTAGTTCTAATTGCCAGCACATCAATTATGATCCATTAATTTCTGGTCCCATTCCTCCCTTGTTTACCAGACATGATGTCAACCCAGCCCGTGGGTTGTATCAGTAGCTGGTTTTGTTTTCATGACTTCGGTAAGCCACCTTCTCCACCATCTCTCTCAACAACCTTTGTTGTGGGCAAACAGGGCATTTTATGAAATGTCTCTCACTTAAAAATCCAGCTCATAGTTTGGTTCAGCCCAGTGAGACCTCAGCGATTACGAGAGAAAATCCAGTATGCGAGTGTGTCCTAAAAACTGATGGTCTTTGCTCTATTTAAACGTTAGAGCTAATGCCATCACAAATTCAAATCATTCTGCCCTCTAGACCTGTAATAACATTTAAGTAGGGAGAGGATTATGCTCTGAGTTCACTTTGAGAACTGCGTCACTCCTCGGTGCTCCTGGTACCAAGAGTATCTCCACAAGGGCAGCGTTGGAGTTTTATTTTTATTATTGGAGCGTTTTATTCACCCACTACATGCAGCACATCATGTCATTCTTTTCACATTGTGCACTAATTAAAAAAAAAACCAACAACATGTAGTACGAACAGTTAGATTGAAAAATCTCTGAAGGACAGACCTGCATACAGCAAATCAGCTGATCCTTTGTGCCCTCAACTCTGCCTTGTTCCGCTTCCCTGAAATTACATTCTACCGGCTGATCAGTTCATAAAGCAAATGGACCCGCTGCAGCAGAGAGCAGACATTTTAATAGTGGAGCGCTGGAGAGGTGGCTGGCTGCCAACGAACACACTGTTAAAGCAGGCAGCCTAAAATGAAAAATTAAGATATTGGCACCAAGACCTGCTGGTAAGAGCTGAGGGTCAGTAAAGGACATGGCCATAATCTAAAAGATTTTTTCCACTAGATTAAATTTAGGACAGGCGAAGCATCCTTGCTTTGGAGCGGTGTTCTGCACTGCTGGGAACTGAGGGGAGGCTCCAGACAGACATAAAAGCTCCTGTGGGGTGTCCTGGCTGCCACGGCGTCTCTTCTAGGCCAATTAGCTGTTTGGTACAATCCTCCCTTATAGCAAAACTGTCACCGCTGGATGTAATGCCAGTTCTGGAACGCGTTTTGTCAGAAACCAGGATGTGTTTTCATGTAGGTGTTTTATTTGATACTCTGTTTTGTTTTGATTATTTGAAAAATATCAACAATTTCTTGAAACTGCTTCCGTGCTCAGCAGCTGCCACTGTTACCACCAGTTAACGTCCACTGCACGTGAAAATGGTTTTGAGAAATTCTCTGGTTAAATGGCTGAGGATTCATTATTCAGCAAACCCCAGATGCAGGACTGCACATCCCTTCCTCTGGGTACATTCCCTGTGCTCTGCTCTTTGCTTATCATCATCACGTACTGTTACTCAAACAGTATCATCATTTTTTTCTTGCTGCCCTATAGGATGACTGCAGTAGAGCCTGTGGTGTGTCTTTACTCCCCTCAGTAATGTTACTGTTGCTGTCGCCTGCTGCCTCTTTACTGACTCTGACTTCTTGATGTGTTTTACTCCAGCATCTGTACACCAGCGCATTTGTTTCTGTGCTCCTTCCTTTGGAGCGATTTAGAGCAGAAGCAATGAAGCCAACAGCTACAAGCTGAGATGATTTCAACAGCACCTTATAGGATCAGTGACTTCATATTACAGTATTAAAAAAAAACCCAACGCATTTTTTTCTTGTTTATGTGAAGTCTGCCTAGGAGTATTCCCAGCGGTCCCTGGAGAGCACGGCTAAGAATTTGAAGTCTTCTTGACCTGTAGCTCTTCACAAGCCACAGGCAACCATAGCTACAGGTTTCATTATTTGGAATCATTGAGCCAAAACCAAAGGTATGAAATGGGGCCTCAGTGTGTGCCAGGAAATCAGTTCAGCTCCATGCAGCGACATTTTTCTCTCTCAAAGCAGCACTGCTCTGAAATGTCTAAGGTGAGTCACAAAGAGATTACAGAGATTACACGAAGACAACTGCACAGAAGAGCTTGGGAAACGTTACTGATTTCTTTTCAGGGGCTTAATATAAGCAGATGAAACCAATGGACTTTTTCACATGACACATGTTAGCAGGAAAGTGTGTGACATTTGTACCATCATCTAATTTCTCTTATGCAAATCATCTCAGCGGGGTACGAAATGAAAAGTTGTGGTTCGTTCTCCTGATGTTCCTCCGTGAACGTTTCAGCTTGGATAGCCCTGTGCCTGACACCCTAACCAAGAGGTGTTTAAAAATGTGAGAGTCTAAGAGACGTTTTATAACTGCATCCATGTCCATGCTTTGGGCTTTTCCATACTGACCCCAACTGATTACACTTGTGACTCACCTTACTTCAGAGCAGTCACAGCACCTGGCTTAATTTCTTCTTAAAAAACTGAATTGCATTAGCATTATGTTAATCCAGGATGAAGAAACAGGCTGAATATAAGGGACGGTTAAAATCTGGCACAGAAAAATCCATCTGACTGTGTTTGTGCACACCTTCTTTGTCTTGGGCTTTACCAGTCAGGGCAGATACAAACACAGATATTAAGCTTCCTTCCATTTTAAGCAGCATAAAGACCTGGAAAGTGGGACAACTTAGCAGCTTAATGTCACTCTAACATACTGTGGAGACTAATCTCTAGTATCTTTATTCAGGACGCTCCTTCTCTGGGTTCTCTGCCAACACGGTTTCCCTCAGCCCTGTCTCAGCAAGCGAAGATCTAGGTCCTGGAGTGATTGAGGTCACTGGGGCAGGCAGCCCCAGTGATATAATCACAACACTGCAAAACACAGGCGCTGAAGCCTGCCATAGCCGCTGGCTGACCCACACTGGGGGAGAGAGGAGACCCAGACAGACACACAGCCAAGCCAGCCATCAATACAGATGCCCCAAGGCCCACAAACAGACAGAGTTTCTCACTGGTCCTTAGTCCCTTTGAGAGCAGGAGGCATTTTGAACATCAAACCTTTGTCACTAGGCTCTGAACATCAAAACACCACTACTGGTCGTTAGGTGGATGTATTAAAAAGGCTACAACAGATTCTTTTCTGAGGGTTGTGTGGACTAGGATAAACCTAACCAGGGGCTGAAGACTGAAGGCTAATAGAAACAATCCTAATACCTCCTACACAAATTATTGCTAATAAAGTTGAGCTATCGATGTAACAGGTAATTTTAATTAAAAAAAACCCTTAAACACAGCCATAAATTAGTGAAACTGGAGTCAAATATAATAGAAACAACAATACCAAGTGCAACGAAGAGTATCGCTTTGTTGCATCTTCTAGAGATGAGACTCTCAGAGTAATAAAAGTAATGTACGTACTACCTGTGCTCAAGGTTAAAGTAGCACCCACACTCACTTCTTCCTCTGCCTTCCAAAATCCGCTCTTAAATTTTGAGGCTTCAGTGACATCTGCTGTTGGAGACCTATTTAATTAATTAGTTGTAATTTAACAGATATTCCCTCTAATTATTCTTCCACAGAGTATCTGATATTCAATTCTATTTGTAAAGTTCTCTACCACCACAGAAACCCTTTAATCTGATCAGAAAACCTCCGACACCAAGCTCATATTGTTGTTGTTCCGTTCGTCCAACAAACTGTTAAATCACTCTTGATTTTTAGAGCAATGGAATTTTTCTCTCTGCCTCACCCCTGCCCTCCCTTCCAATTTTCATGCATGGAAGTTGCATGAGCACATGTTTAAACTGCCCATAAAGCTCTTCCCGATGTGTTCTAACCTGTTAGGGTAATACCAAGATGGAGTTTATGATCGAAAAGCAACCATGACAAAAGGCTCTGTGTAAAATGATCCTGGAACTATGTAAATTGATACTGCTTTGCTCTCACAGTAGCCTTTAAGGAGGACTAGCAGCAATGAGTACACCAATGATCACCCTTGTTAATTAATCTGCAGTTCCCTTTCACGTGTGATTTGTCTTGCAGAAGCTCCTGGCACACCCATAGAGGTAACAGAAGTGACTGGAATTGTTTGCACCCAAGAAGCCCAAGCCCAGAAGCTGCTGGTTCAGAAATGCAAGCATTTAGCATTAAAACTGGAAATACAGATCTTGTGTCCCAGTTCACAGAGGTTTTGTGGTTGAAACATCTCTTCTCTTGAGCATTCTGACCTTGAGTACAGCGGTAGTAAACAGACCAGTTCAGTTTAATGGTTTTTCCTCACTGGAAGGGATCCAGGTCCAGCTTTAGCAACTGTTTGTAGATTCTTAAGGGTTTCTGTACAGCTGCCTAGGCAGGGCAGGGACAAACGGTGTGAAAAATAACTGGCTGAGAAAGAGAGACCCCTACCAAAAAAAGAGGTAAAAATCAGCAATCCATAAATTTAAAAAAGTTGACTTATAAAAGGAAAAAAAAAACCCAAAACACAAGAAAAGGAGAAAGAGATGTTTATGCTGCTGGGACTAAAGTTCCTGCAGCCTGTCCCAAGGGATTTGTCTTCTGCTGCCTGGAATGGCAAGACTCTGAAAGAGTGACAAGAGCTAAAATAATCAGTGGGGGTTTTTTTCGGGATAGATGGTAATTAGGGTGCTGTATTTATTTGGGTAAAATTATGTTTTTACTTACTGAATTAACATCATTTTTTGAGCTAAGTAGGTGCAGGATTGATCATTTCTTTTAACTTCCTGATACTCCAAACTAGGATATAAATTCCTAAAAAAAAAGTATTTCAGCTTATATGAAAGTTTCTTTATCAAATAAATTACAGTAAATTTAAGTCAGGCTCATATATATGTATATATTCTTCCTGAAATAACTTCCATTAGGAACGAAAGACTTCATCCCTAAGTGAAATATTTTAAACATAAAGGCTAAGATTATCTCCAAGACCTTGACTGCTAATTGCACGTTTTAATAAAAGGAAATTAAATACTCTAAGCTTGACTTGCAATAGCTACTGCCAGACTGTAACGCGCTTTAATATTCGCTGTCACTCTTCCAGGACCCTGTAGTTGTTGGGCGAAGCCTCTCTTTGCTTTTCCATCACCTTAAAACCATGCTCCAAATCCTAAGCATCTCCTTTTACACAGCTTAAACACATTTTTCTAGTCCTTAGACCTGCAAAAATGACCAGAAATACGAGACCAAAGGAGAAGCTAATATGTCGATACCTGCTCAAGTCCAAGACCACCGAAAACCATCAGTTTGAGAGATGCTAACTGGTGCATTCGATCTGCGTGACCTCTTTGTTCTGCAAGTGAATATGAAATAATGCGTAGCTGAAGTTTCCAGCGAACACCCTGATGACAACTCTGAGATTCTAGCCCCTCCCATGCAGATAGCCAAAGTGCTGTGTCCTTCTCGGATAAATTTTCCCAAACGTTATGATGACTTAAAGAAGAATTAAAGCGATTGCCCCCAAGAAGCCCAACTCCCTCCATCTGCACGAAAAGACTGAAGTTTGAAACACACCAGTCCTAGAAACACCCTTGAGCGCATTTCTCTTAAAGGCTGGAAGGAACAGATGGCTTTTGAACCCTGATGCTATTGGCGCTGTCTGCATGATGAAGCACTGCATCCTCATTGTGCTGATTGGGGTCAAATCAGCTCTAGCCTTTAATTCACTCTAACCACTCGGTATTTCTTCTAATTAGAATATAAGTCATTACCTGTTCCTACAGTAATGATAACCTACTGAACTCTAATGAATCGATCCCATCTGCCTTGCTCTGCATATACTCAGACGTTTCACCGCTCAGGACCAAAAGAATTCCCCAAGGCATGTGCACTCAGAATCAGAAGTGCTCCTCCGTGTACTGCAACGTCAGTGAAGCAGCTCTTCTGGGTCACACTGTGATTTTCTGCAGCATTTTATCACTGAAGAGTTTGTAAGGTAATTCCCCGGAGAACCATTGCCAGCCTGCGGAGCTAAACACAAAATACAAAAGCACAGGCGCTGTTCTTCAGCTGCTGGTCTTTGGTGAAGGACGGAGATAAAGGGCACCGAACAGATGCATTCCATTTAAACACCAAAATTTAAGCTCCTGTAGGAGTCCGTACGTTATAAATGGAATTCTGCTGACTCTGACACCTGGTTTAGATCAGAGATGTTTGAGCATCACCCCAACAGGTACCAGATGCGACCCTGGCAGTTACTACAAAGCAATATGCGGAGCCCTCACAGGTCTGTTGATGTCCTGGAGCACTGGTACGACAGTTCGTTTTATGCTACCAAAGATGCCTTCCAGGCAGGAGAGCCGTGGAAGGCCCGTGTGCCATGTGTTAAGCTCAAAAACAATTTAGAAACTGCTGCTTATTTAAAGAGGATTTAACGACTGATTCCAGCTCGTTCTGCCAGGGACAGGAATGTTTCACAGGAAAAAGAGGACAACAGCAGTGAGGTTACTAACACTGCATTGGCTTTAAAAACAGTCTACACTTTGGGGGAGAACAGATTCACTATTTTTTGTGCATATTTGAAGTATTTTATTACCTTATATTTTTTCTCTCTGTGCTTTTCTTCTCACTTTCGTGCCCAGCTGTCTGTTAGTTTAGTAAAACTAGGCAAAAAGCAAAATTGATTCAGAATTACTAGAAATTATTGTATCTGAGACATGAGCTGGCTACAGTGCAAGGAAGCATATACCTCCTCCCGTACGCAGTATTTTACTATACAGCAGCCACAGCTCGGCAGAGAGGCAGCCTGAACTAGGAAAGCGATTCACAGACTGGGAAAATTTAGGCTGGCAAATACCGATCCTTCTTCATTAGCTCAGCACAGATCCCAGACATTTGGGAGAGTTACTGCCGGGCAGCAGAGCTGCACTGGAGTTGCTTGGTTGTGCATATCAACAGCAGCAGAAAAAATCTACTCCAGTCAGCCCCGCGAGACTTTTGTGGGAATATTCTCTTTCCTCACAAGGGTGTTCTGGCTGGGCTGGCAGAAAGGGTTGAGCTCTCCAGACTGGCTGCTCTGAGATGTCCTGCAATTACACCAGCAGCTGAGGGAGTGAGACTGATTCAGTTGTTACATTCTTTTGGCTAAAACACATTTGCCCTTACTTTACTGACAGCTTAAAGGTGAAAAGAGATGCTTCTAGCTACTCATAATACTCATAATACTCACCCTCAATACCGCTACCATTCCCAGAGGAAAGGCTTAGGAAAATTTTCCTCACCCTGCCAGACATTTTCCGATCAAATCCATATTGCTAGATTTTTGCAAGAAACTCAGATTTGATTTCCAGATGCAGATATGTGCTTTTGGAGCCTGAAGAACAAAAGGCTTGTTTCTGGATTTCTCCACTGGCAGTCAGTGATCTGCCAATAAACACAGTCACAGCAACAAACCCCAGAGATTTTGTCAGCATAAAACTGATGTGGAACAAGTGGAAGTGTGTCATGACAGATTCCATACCATGTTCTCACAGAAGGGGTGCACCAGGGATGAATTTCTGTAGGGAGGGTTGTTGGATTGGTATTGTCAGCTGGCCTGGCGGGTCTCCTGGGTCCCCCAAGAATTAATATATGAGTGTTAAGGCAGGTATTCATTATTCCATCTGCATGTGGAGGTGTAAGAGCAGAGACCCTGAGAGAGCACGAGCAGTCTCCAGTAGGCACCATCAGCTTCACAGAAAACTGGTCCAGAAACAACATTCCAGGTTTTGGGGGTTAGTGGGAAAGGCTGTCTAAAGTCCTCCTGATGAGAGCGGGGTCTGTGGAGTTTGGATCTGGAGCACAGCAGCTGCATTAGGATACAAAAGGTGGTGTCTGGGACAGCCTTCCTCCATCTGAGCCGATCAATCCCCAGAGCTGGTGTTACTTTTTTTTCTTCTCCTGGCTTCTCTGAGATTTTAAAAATGAGAATCTGTGCTTAACTATGAACTACATTTCAAACCAGTTCTGTTAAGTGCACCTTAAGGAAGGACACTGATGTTCACAGGATAATTAGCGTACGAGTTAAAGTAAAATTTGACCTATGCTCAGTTAATCACATAATGGAAATCTCATTGTACTGGTACACCTGTGTGTTTACATTTCTTGCACCTCGACATAAAAATGACCCTTCGCGTAGGGGCAAAATAATATTATAAAAGAAAAAGTTAATGTTTTTCTGGAGTGTCTAGAGTTTTTTTCATTTTCCCTGTGACTAAGCAAAATATATGAATAATTTTTCATGAACAAGAATGAAAACAAATGCTTAGCAGCAACGTGCAGTTTTGCCTCTGGATTTTAGCTGGGTAAAATATTAATGAGTTATTTCACCTTAATTATTACACTCGGTTGTTCTCCCTCATCTGCCAATGGTAACACACCTATGCTTCAGTCTCGATGGACATGCAGACATACCAAATTAAATTCTTTGCATTCCTTCCCTGCCTTGAGCTCGTAGTGACTAAGCACTTTTTGGTCAGTGGGATGCTTGGCAGCAATGCCGTAGACCACGGAGTCAGTCCAGTTTGTTCATCACTCGAGAAAAGCTTCTGGTTGCTTCTGACAACTATTCTGGCACCAGTAGCTGAACAGGCTGATTACAGCTCAGCTGCGAGGACGGGATTTGCATGGTAAGTTGTTCTAAGGAGCTGAAGCAGAACGGAAATAGCGTTCAGGGTGTGTCCTCGTGGTGTTAGTACAGAGATAACAGGAGTCGCTCTAATGTTCTGTCTAAAGCGTAGCCTCTGAGCTACTGATTTCAAAGGAGCCTCTGAAACTAAACCGTGGTAGAACGGGCTTGGGAACCCTTGCTTAAATTCCTTGAAAAACCAAAGCTTCAGATAACAAATGGGATTGGGAAAAGCTTCCTGCAGAGGGAAGAAATCCTGCCCCAGTTCCTCCCCCAGTAATTTCCAGAGAGTTTGATACATAACCATCAAGAGGAAGCTGCATTAGCATTCTGTGGAGCTGCAAGTGTTAACAGTTGCTTCCAGTATGAGCATGGACACAGATTTTGCAAGCAAACCCAGGAGCACACTTGCAGCTTTTTCCTCCCATCAGCTTCAGGAATCTTCCTGACATTCCCCACCACGTCACTTCCACACCTTTTATAAACCTAGCTGCATGATAAAGCACAAACAGGGCACAAAGTTTTCTTTCTAGACCATGGCAATGAACGATTACCGAAGGTCTATGCTATTATTAGGTGAAAAGATGACAAGCAGTGGAAAATCGAACCCTAAGCATTCACCAAGAGATATCAGGCCAGGACCTGCTCTCTCTCATCCTGCTTCTCTCACAGCAGTATTGATAACATTTAAACCAGCAGCCCTGTTTATCAGAGCACTCCTAGTACCTGTTAGTTGACTGGCAGTGGGGTTAAGTGGGGTCTGGTGGGTGATGCAGTGACCTCACATTGGTCCCATTTCTGAGGTGATGTACTTTTTACTTCCATGGGACAAGAAAATTTTACCTAGAAGCTACTGGAAAGGCTGATCCACGTGCTGTGTCCCACCACCCGGCTTTGCAGTGCTGCCTGTGCATCGCTCACCATCTTTTCCTTAGCAGAAAGCTCTTCTTGTATTGCCATGAGAGAGGAAAAAATTTCTCCCCGTGAAAAGGAAGAGCCTTAGCTCTTAGTATCAGAGCTGCAAGGGTTAACTGAATGGGCCAGGGAATTGATTTGTCCGCAGTGATACAGCAGAACGATGCGTTGCAGGATGACAGTGCAAAATGAGGGAGTCATACCCTGAGGGATCTAAGCACAGTAGAAGGGCATCTAAAATACAATTTAATGTGCACACACGACTGAAATGGACCTGCATAAGGGCATCCAGCAACTTCTGCATCAATAAACAAATTGTTTACCACATATAAGTTTAACTTGCAAACTCTACAGAATTCTCTTTATGCTTAATACAAAGGACAACAGTTATGGGACCTTGAAGGAAAACTGATCAAACCTATTTTACTTTTTCCCCCCCTTCAGTGACGGGTTTCCTGGTTGCAGGCTAGAATGTGTTCAGCTCAGCTCCTGCCCAATCCAGTCCATAAACCAGCTTATCTTTTTCACTCTTGCCTGTTGTATATAAATAACTTGACAAATCTGAGAAGCTACCTAAACTTGGATCAATGAGTTAATCTTCAGGCTTTCAGCTCTTACCACCATCCTAATTATGACAGTAATAAGAACAATCAGAATAGTAATAACAGTCATTTTTTCAAAGCCTTTATGCTGTGGCATCTCAAAATCTGTGTCCTCAAATGAGAGTACTCACAAGGCAGGCTGCAGAAAGGCAGGACACAGCCATCCGTCCTCCAGGGACCTGGCTGGCCACACTGAGTGTGCATGTCACAGCCAAACATCAAGGGTCATTTATTTTTTCAGTCCTTAGTCATTTGTTATCAGTCTGGCAGCTTCCAAGCCAGCACAGAAACAGGCTTCTTGTGCTGGAAGCCCCTTCAGAATATTCTGGGTATTCTTCATCTTGCTGGGTGGTGGTTAGGGGGTTTCTTTCTGAGGTACCACGTGCAGGAAAAGCACTAAGTGGATGCTGAAATTTCCTCCTGGCCATCTGAAGAGTGAGTGAGGAGGGCAGTTGCTGCCCAGCGGCCCCAAGAGCTGCTCGTATATTGACTATACTGTTACCCTATGACAGCTCAGCCCTCCAACATCACTTCCCATGGAGCTGGAGGAGCACAGAGCATTAGCGTTGCTTCAACCCAGGCTGCAAAGCAGATTAACGCTGCACTAACCCACTTCTTCATAGCATGTTTATCAGCTTAAGCCTGGCAAGTGCATCACAGGGGTCGTTCTGTCCAGATATACGACAGTTTATCAGAGTTGCTTGTATATACTCAATAACCAAATCCAGCCTAAATAAAAGGGGCAAAAAAATTCCGGGAGAAAAGGACAAGTGAGTTTCAGCAGTCAGCACATTGAACAGGGCGTGCTGCGCGTCTGTGCTTGTGTTATGCGAGGACGGCGTTAGCTGAACTGCCCTATCTACGTGGTGATGCTGTCATGGCAGTTTAGGAGCTTTTTCTGTTCAGAATTGCCATGTTCTTCCTGTTATAGCTGTTGCAAGCTGTCTAGTAGTCTGAAGTAGATCATGTATGTTCTAGCCCAGAATTACTAGATGAACAGCATAATCATTTTTAATTAGGCGAGTAAAGGAAGATTGATTTTGCAGCACCCCATGCCACAGACTCCTGTTGGTGGGTGCATCTACCCAACCCAGCTCTGCCGCTTCCCAGCTCGTGAGCCTATTCACGGCAGCACCTCGAGATTCAAGATTAGTGCTTCCCGTGGTGGCATCCCTTAAAAACAGGCAAGAAAATCTTTCCTATTACGCAGTTGGTGTGGATATGTTACTGAGGCTTGTATTTCAATTGAAGCGATTTTCACAGAGCAAAAAGGATAACAGGTAAGATGAGATTTGTCAATGTTTCTTTTATTCACTCTGCACTGGGTGTTCCCCCTCTGCGGTACAGCGGAGCTACCGAGCTTGCACACAGGCAGACTGTAGTGCAGTCCTAATGAACGTCTGGATGTCATTGCTCCAGGGAGCCCGGCACTGCCGCAGGCTTCACCTGCAGAGGGATGTTGGGATTGTAACTCCTTGATGACATTGGAGTGCCAGAGCAGTTTTATAAGCTGTGTATCCCGAGACAGAGACTGCACCTGCAGCAGCGGGGCAGAACCTGGGCTACATTTCATAGACACTTCACGCTATGGGCACGCGGGACTTACAGGAGCTGGGGAAGCCCTGGGGTCAGGCCAAGCTGGCCCCATAACAGCTTAGCACTTGCCCAGTCCCTGGTTAATCCAACCCTATCCTGACATTATTAAGGCCTGTAATTCATAGGCGCTGGTGTACAGGTTTACAGTAACCTTCTTCCCACCCTGGATGACTAACAGCACATTCTGGTGCTGGAAGCTGCTGTGAGAGCCCACACATCAGTGGCACTTGTAAAGGTGGCCACAGCGCACAGAACAACATCTGCAGCCCGTTCCCACACTCCTTTCAGGAAACTCACTCACTGAGCCGTACGCACTGAGCTACTCCTTCATTGCTCGTCTCCCTGCACTCATCCCTTCCAGCCCTGCTGTAATTACAAGCCCTGCCCATGCCTCCTGAAGTCAGCAGAAGACTCCCATTCCAGTAGTTCCTTTGAAGGTTTTTTTTTCCATAGCCAATTTAGAGTTGAATTAACATTACATATTTTACACTGTATTATTTTCATCATAAGTCCTTTTATGCAGCTGAGTAATTAATTTCAATTCTCAGTCAAGGTTTTTATTAAACTCCTGTGATTGTTGAAATCCTATTTTCACCAAAGAATGGGGTGTTCTTCTCCGGAAAGATAGTTAAACGGTTCCTCAATTTTAGATAAAGTTACAGTGTGACTGAAATGACTCTTTATATACTGTTCAATTTAAGTTTTATGAGGTTTCCAGGCCCATATCTAAAATTAAAATGAAGGCTGGCTTTTTTCACAAGCTCATTCAGGAGCTGCCTTGTTTCTCACTCCTTAGTAGCCAGTTGGTTTGGTTTGAAATCACATTGTACATATATATCAATCATAAAATAGTTTAACAAACTAATATACACTCTACTCATAATTTCACATTTTAAAAGAAATGTGAAGTATGGGTGTCAGCCTGTATTTTTTATTCATACGTTGCCTCAGCAGCATGAGATTTAATTATTCTATCGAGTTGTATATAGAATTGAAATCTCTTTTGTTCCCTTTTTCTTAAATGCCTGTAAGGCACTACCAGCACAGCAGCATTTTATGTATGCTTCCCACAGCATGCTGTAGGAAAAAAGCATGTGAGATCCCAGTTCTCCAGGCTCCACATGTGGAGAGAAATGCCCAGTGCCCTGGCTGCAGCTGCAGGATGCCTCCCCATAGGGTGGGACAACCATGAACAACCACGGGTTTGTTCAGCCTGGAGAAGAGAAGGCTCCTGGAAGACCTTTCTGCAGCCTTTCAGTTCTTAAGGGGGCTGACAGGAAAGCTGGAGAGGGCATGTAGTGATAGGACCAGGGGTGGTGGCTTTAAATGGAAAGAGATTTAGACTGGGTATAAGAAAGAAATTCTTCCCTGTGAAGGTGGTGAGGCACTGGAACAGAGTGCCTGAAGAGGCTGCAGAAGCCCCATCCTTGGAAGTGTTCAAGGCCAGGTTGGATGGGGCTTTGAGCACCCTGGTCTAGCGGAAGGTATCCCTGCCCATAGCAGGGGGGTTGGAACTAGATCTTTAAGGTCCCTTCCAACCCAAACCATTCTGTGATTTTATGATTCTGTGATCCTATGATTCTATGATATATCACTGTTTGAGGGACTCAGGAAAACATTCACAAGGTTAGGAGAGAAGAAGAATGACATCCA
>NW_010423310.1:18389-18758 GCF_000710305.1 Buceros rhinoceros silvestris
GAGATCCTCTCCAGCCCAAGCCATTCTACGATTCTAAGGGGCACTGTGAAGGCTGAGCTGTGCTGCAGCACCTTGTCACTCAGTCAGGCTGCTCTTGGCACTGGCTCTTACTGAGGGCTCTTGGATCCTCACGCTCTCCCATGAGGGGCTCCGCGTGATGTTGGGGAAGAAAGAGCGTGCTATGAGGTATAAAATGTTATGGTGTCTGAGTATCGACTCCCTACCCTGAAGGCTGAGAAGAGGGCTTGACCTCTCCCTGCACACACAGTGGTTTCTTTGTCCAGGCTCTGGAAAACTGGGCTGAGTCTGTACGTATAGCATTTGACTTCCTGTGTTGCTTTACAGAAGCAAGCACATTTTTTCCTGGGG
>NW_010423310.1:18880-28830 GCF_000710305.1 Buceros rhinoceros silvestris
AAGAGCGGAACAGGTATTTATTCTGTGAGAACAAACATGATTTTTCTGTCTGTGTTTTGAGGAGGAGCAAAAGGGGAGCAGTAAACAGCAAAGCTTCAGATTCAATAAGCTACTTAAAGCAGCTGTGGTGGTGCCCCCAGCCAACAATGTGCTCATTTCAACAGCTGCATGGCATAAATAGAAGCTTCTCGCTCCTATCTCTCAGCTAAATACAGCCTGTGGGCTTTAACCCCGCTAAGAATCCTGTGCTGTTCCTCTGGGGGGAAACAACAATGTCTCAACCGAAACGCCTCTAACCATATAAACAACACGTGAAGTCACCAGGAGACCTGATGTAGCTTCCTCTTGGGTGTCACAGAGAGCGCGAGGTCTCTGCTGGGCTCTGAACAGAGGGAATCTGACCTGCTCACTTACCCCAGCATGCCCAGACATTTAAATAAATAAAGTTATTTAACTGAATGCTTGGCACATTTCAAACAAGGTACTGTTACAGCCAAGACTTTCCCCATATTTACACTTTCTTCTTGTTCTAAGAGCATAAATTGTTTTACAGAGCCGTTAGCATTACCCTAACAAAGCGAAAAGCAAAACATTGCTTCCAACACTGGCTTATTAAAAGTAATAAACAAAATAATCCAGCTGCAAAACTGCGTCTAGAATTGTTTGCCTTTCTTTAGGTGACATAAAATCTCTTAGACATAAGAAAAACACTTTCTAACTATAATTTACACTGTCATCTCCTAAGCCTCTCATAAATTGCTTCTCTGATTTTATTAAGTAAGACTCTGATAGTTTATTGGATACTCAAATTTCTATGAATTGTTTGAGAGTCTCCTGCTGAGATGAACAGAAAAAAAATGTGAAATGTAGGCGTGATTATATGCACTGTAAAAGATTTTTATTGCATGTATCAACAGGGGCGTTAAGCAGCGTGTTAAGAGGACAGAGTCTGCAGTGCACCTGACAGCACAGCTCCAGTAAAGGAGTAAGTTCCCCTCATTATACCAAAGATACGTTCCAGGGTGAGGAGTTTTACATGATAAAAATGAAAATGCGGTGGTGGCTGCTGAATTAATGCTGTTTCACAGTATTTAATAACGCCTTGCAATCAAAAGTTGAGGCGTGAGCTGTGAAAGCTTCTTGGGATAGAAAAATCCCCAGGGGCTGTTTGAACATTCTCTTCTCAGAGCTAAAAAAATTGCTCTAAAAACTGGTTGTGTTTTTCAAATTGAAAAATCACAGCAAAGATCGATGGTTCGAGTGTTTCTAGATGCAGCCTTGTAATTAGCATCAACAGCTACTTAGTGCGTTATGCTAATTCTGTTACCCAAATACATGCAAATAAGGGGGGGGGCGCATTCTTAGCTGCCCTTACAGTATTGGGCAATCTTCCAATTCGACTAAAAGATGCCTCTAGGCTAATCTCTGCCTGGACGTCCAAGACAGCCAGTTTTAGAAACGTCACTGGTTGTCTGGAAATGTCGTTTCTTTGTCAAACTGCATCCCCATCCAGACAGGATGTGAGAGGTAGCTGTTGGAGGGGAAGCCTCACCAAGGCTGGTGAAACAGAAGTGTCGGGGGATCTGTAACAGGAGAGCTAGCTTTAACCCGTGTGTCACCGGTTCAGACCCTGTCCAGATGGGAAATGGAAGTGACTGGAGGCCTTGGCAGCTGGCTCTGTGGGTCTGCAGTCTCAAACCAGTTTTAATGGGTGAAGTCTCTCCTTCAGACACGAGCAGATGCTCTTTCCTGACACGCTGCAGGTCCGATCTCCAAGTTACAAAGCCCTTTAAGGAGCTGAAAAGTGCTTTTGCAGTGCATGGAGTAGATGCTCCGTGGACCTCACCACACTAAGTGCTCCATTTGCTTTGTTTTCCCAGGATTTGAAGAAACAACTGAGGCCAAACTCACTAATTGCTCTCTTTGCCACGGTTTTGATTGATTCTAATGGGAGCTTCACGTTTCATCTCCACCTCCTCAGGCAGCAAACTAGCTGCAAAGTCTAGTCCGAGCTGAAAAACAAGCCTGGAGCAGCAGCATCATTTACGGGGCTGCCTGTGATTAAGTGACACTAGAGCAGATGCCATTACTCCCTTCCTGTCCTTCGTTCCAGGCACACGAAAGCTTCTAGTGTTGCGAGCTGAGCCATGGGGACATACCAGGCACGTCCCCCATGGCCTCAGAGCGCTTTACAATGAATCTTTATTCTGTACGTAGCCGTGTTATGCTGCACGTGACAGTATACGGCACAACTGCCAAGATTTATGGCAGAGTCTGTGCACAGCTTTATGGAGCTGTTTCCTGAACGCCTACACTGTGATCCAAATTGTGTGTCTGCCTGTAAAGGGGTCCTTTTCACTGGCCTTATTAATCCTGAATAAATAATGATGATAATCACTGGCTGCCAGCTCGGTTCATAGTTTAATTAACCTGCTCCCAAGAATCAAAGGCAGAAGAATATTGTTGAAGTATTAAACGACAGCTACCATTACGCTTTCAGAGGTGTGGTCATACAGCTCCTACTGATTTTAGAGAGAATCATGTGGCTTAAACGCTATGTATGGCTTTGAAAAATCTGGGAGTTAGAAGAATCCATCTGACCAGCTCGACACTGAGCATTCCAGAGCAGTAGTGATCACTAAGCACAAATAACTGAGGGAAAACAGCTTTAAAAACAGTTTTCAAAGTTATTGAAGCTCCTAATAAGCACTTAAAGACTGGAGTTGTATAGAGATCTCTGGAGAAACCTCTGCAAGAGGCAAATAAAGCTAGGAAATTAAAGAATTATTCTAGAAAACAAGTCCTTGAGGAGGTATGTCACAACTTAATACAGCAGTGCTCTAAGTGATAGCTAAGCATCGCTCAATGACTCAGGGCCCTGACTCTGCAAGGGGGTTTATACAAAAGCTGAACACCCCGTTTTCGGAGTCAGAAAGTGGCATAATGATGCTGTTTTCTAGATGTAAGTGTAAATTCCACTTTGTTAACCCACCTTTCAAACACGTGGCTTTCCTATCCCAGGCAGTGGCACAGTGTGGATGATCTTCCCAGTTCGTACCTCAGTGCAGCATCTCCAGGGAGGTTCAGCCGCAAACGAGCAGAGGCAGTTATGGCTATAGAGGTTTATAGGATAAACTCCTCTATTCTTTTTTTAGATGCTCATTTTATAAATCGTAGTGGGTTCATTTTGTCCACTGCTACTGTGTGTTCTAGCTCTCAGTTTGGAGGCATAATGCAGACAAAAAACATTAAGCCTTTCTGTCTTCCAGAGGCTTAAACCTAGTGCAAAATAAGACATAAGTGACAGAGGTAAGCACCGGGCTACAAAACTAATAACCCAGCATTGCTCATCGTGACAGGAAGCAACCTCAGCACGCCAGCAGTGCTGCCTAACTCTTAAACCTCTTCATTTGTTGTTGAGACAGAGCATGGTTTGGAAAATACACAGAGGACAGTTTGGAGGAGATACAGATGGACATTTTTAGCAGAATTTGTACTAATATTTGTTATGGAAGGCTCGAAGGAATCAAAGAAATCTGCATTACTGAAATAAAACATCACGAGATCTTTGCAGCCAAAGGGATGGGGAATTGTGGGCCTATCAGAAGCGAGATTTGGCATCTCGCTGCAAAGGGGTTGTAGGCACTAGACTGTGAAAGCAGTCGAAGGAGAGATCAATAACATCTCGTGCTAGGACAGACAGGGGTGAAAGGTGGGAAACTCAAACCAGACTTAAAATGAGACAAAGTCATTGCCTCGGCATGCCATGAGGATGCAAAGGTAGACACTGACAGCATGCCAGCAGCTCTGGCCAAGGCTTTCATTTGCAGGGAGAGGATAACAGGAGGATGCTGAAGAGTGAGTATGAAGACAGGGTTACCTGGACCTTTGCAGGCAAGATTTCCTGCAGGCAGGCTGTAGAGGAGGAAGAAAATGGGACCAAAACTCCTGCGATCTTTCCAGCAGCCTCTCAGACCGTTAGAGGAAGATTGTCCAGCAGACACTGCTGAAGGGCAGACAAAGGGCTAGACAGCAACACTGTCCCAGAAAGCAAAGGACGTTTTGGGGAGGAAGAGCATAGGGAGGGATGTGGAAAGCAGCTGACGTGCCCAGAAGGCTACGGTGAGCGTTGATATGAGTTCTGTGGGTTCTGAGAGGCTTTAGCTACGTGGGGAGGATTGCTAGGGGGAGGATTGCTAGTTGGGGAAACAGAGCTCCAGCACCAGGCTGGGAATAAAAGCACTCCAGACAGAGTCACATCACAGCAGTAAAGGAGAAAGCAGGCGGAGATGGTGGGTTCTTCCCCATTTTACGTTACCAGCCAGCAGACACACATTTCACACCACCAAGGCTGAGTCCCAGCTTCCATTGTAACACCTCTTTCACTCCCTGTTCGCTTTATGAAGAAAATTCCTTAAGGATTGTACTTTTCCACGTATGGTTGCATGTCAGAGGGTGGAAGGCGCTGTTGGTAGGAGATTGTCTGACAAATAACATGCCATAGAGAGATGGTGTCTCAAGTCGTACGAGAAGTGACTGTGTCCATCTAGGCACTGAACCTTGGTTCTGCTTTTCTGCACGTTTGATGTCAGTCCTAAATTGTGCTTCCTGATAAATGCTTGATCATCAGTTTTACTATTCGTAGTAGCATTATATGTACAAAACAAGACAAGGAATGGAAAAATAAATTAATATATGAAATATACCTACAAAATATCATTCTAGCACTAGATGGAAGAGTATTTCCCAGATATAATGTGCATAACCACTGCAACAAACTTCATAAATATTACATCAGCTGGCCAATACTTCAATCCTCAGATCTGGGACTGCAGAGTAGGTGGCAATTTCCCTGCTACAAGAAACTGGGGAGCACTGAGGCTGCTCCAGCAAGTGACCCTAGCGTGGGACACTCTCCATGTAGCTTCTCTGCAGCTCCAGGAGCTGTATGCTGTGTGTTGAGGCTGTGTTTCCTCCCAGAGAAGCATTTACGTGATGGAACAGTGACTAACACAGTGCGGCCACGCCTGCAGCTTACAGGAATAGGCAGCAATAAGATGGGAAATGCAGGGCATGATCATATCCAACCCTGACTGAGAAGAAGTGGAGTGAGGGGGTCTAACACCCCTCCCAACGCAGGACAGACAACATCTGACACTGAGAGATGTATTACACTAGCTGTGACAGAAAAGGAAGTGAAGTGGCAAGAGGATAAAAAGAGTGGGTGAAAATTCCATGTTAATCTTAGAGGATAAACACTTTATATTGACACTTTCAAGCACCAGCTTTAGATAGACATTCTTTTAAGTAATTTCTTTAAAATAACGTAATCACTCCCTGACTGCTTTTATGGCTTTGTTTTTACTAAAAGCCTAATTGTTAGCATTTATTCATTTCTACAAAAGATACTTTCAAGGATGTGAAGCAACATAGATTGGTATGTAAATACTGAATAAAACCAGCAGTCATTTACGTGACCAGCGAGTTTCAAATTCAAATGTTTTAATCACAAGCCAAAGCAAATTTACATAGAAAGGAAATTTGAGAATATAAGCATTTCTTTTTTTTCTTTTTTTTTTTTGTCTGTCTTGGACCTCACCCTTGTTAGAAGCACAGCTTCTATCCTCAACTTTGAGCTGAGCCTGCCAGCTCAGGAAAACTTGTGTCAATATTAACCTTTCGTTTGGTACCCTCTGCTGGCCAAAGCGAGCACAGGCTCCAGCCAGGAAAAAGGGGATGCAAACCTACCCGTGACCTTCAGCAGAGATGACCTCATCTGGCGCGGAGGCGGAACGCAACAGGCACTCGCAGCCCCAAGTAGAACAATCGATAGGACGCAATGCAATGCATCTCTCCAGTCCTGCGCAGGAGGGGACACAAGCGCTCGCAGACCAGCTCTAGCCACTTTCCTAGCACTAGCTTTTGTTAAAAATAAAATTGCTGCTTAGTCACCTGGAAGGAATGGCAAAAGCCGTAGGAATTTGTCTGCTCCTTCTTCTTCCTACTCAAGGAGGAATGTTTGTGAATCACATCATAACCTGATCTTCCGTCCTTCTCCCTTTCTACATCACATCAATCTCTAACGTATCACAAAGATACGATCAAGGCAAGCTCTGAGCATGGCTCCCACCCTGCACTCTCCTCAAATTTCACTACATCCCCCCTGTAAATAACAAACACATCGTTTCTGTAAATGGGGCAGGCAGAATGTTCTGCTTCCTTTTCCAGATGTGCTTCTCTGTTTCCTCTGCTCTTAAATGCAGTGCCTTCATTTCCAGGTGCACTACTTGAGGCCCAGGGGATGGGAAGGCTCCTCCTGAAGGCTGCGTCTCTGGAGAACTCCCCTTTCCTTCTGAGTGGGGTCAAAGACTGAAATAAAGAGCTGATGTGCTGAGTGCTCGGCAGGCAGGAGGACTTCCCGGAGCTCCAAGTTAAGCTAAACGTACAACGGCAGGGACCTCTTGGCGACACATCTTGTTCTTCCTAGAGGCTTTACACAGCCACCCAGTTAGGTGCACAGTGCTGGTGAACTAGATTCCAGTTACCGATCGTGCCAGCACAGCAGAGCAACTTAAAACTTTAGGCACTGGATTCTCGTCTCACTGTGCTCATTTCTACAGGAGCTTTGGGGCAGTGTAAGCTCTAGGATGAAATAGGGAGAATAAGCTGGTGAGTGGCTTGTTAGGGTGGTGACACAGGTGTCCCACAGAACCACCTCCTCTGGTCCTTGCATGGATGACATTACTGACAGACATCTGACACAGTCTCATTTAGGCTCACAGCTCATATTACTACCACTTAATATATATATATATATCACTTTATATATATATCACCTGAGCAGACTTTAGCCCCGCACATTTAAAGGAATTCACACATTATTAGCTGTCACACACTAAATAAGGAAGGTGTTCCCAACTTACAGCTTCAGGAGCATGCCCATCACTGTAGGTATTGGCATGTCCCTCATTTCTCAAACTCTCCCACCGAGGCAATGACTTGAGGCTGCACCTGGGAGAGGTGGCAGCAGCTCTGTGGAACAGATGCACCAAGATCAATTTGCCAAAGGTCGTTCAGACTTTAAGTCTCAGTTCAGCTAGGAAGCGCTTTAGCCTATGTAAGAGAGGACAAATGGAAAGATGAAACCTCGAGAACCATTCCCATCAAACAATAAGGCAAACTCTAATGTTTAGCACAGACAACCTCCCTTATGGCCTTGTTGAGCCAGATTCTTTAAGACCACCTTTTCTCTAACACCAGAAGAGCCAATATTATATTGTTGGCCAGCCCTCTGTTCTGTTAATCTAACTGAGTCACACGAATTCCAGCCTAGAACTGAGGTCCCTTGGACTCTAATCTCTTCTACACATTTCTGCAGCTAAAAAGCAAGACCAATGATTTCTAGCACTGTGTATTTGAACCAAAGCAGATGAGACGCAGAAAAGGACAGCAGAGAAAGGTGAGGGAAAGGAATCAAGGGAACTTACAGAAAAAATGCCAAGAGAAAACTATGAGTCGCATAATACTGCGCTTTCCCTCCCTCCCATCTATTTGTCCTCTATCACTTAGTTCCCTTCCAAACAGTATTTCTGTGACTTTCTGCTTCATTCCTGGCACTGCTAAGTCTAAACAGCCCTAAACTGCAAGTCAGGCCTCAGAAATACTTGACTGAAAACAGCCCCCCTGCAGTGTGCCCACAGAGTCCGTTTCTCCACACACAGCAGATTGCCCCAAGGAGCTTAGACTAACAGCTGATACACTAAATACCATTAGAGGAGAGAAAGAGCTTCTTACTAGCTCTGCTTGGCCCCAACAGACCAAACCAAGGCCAGCTACCTAAACAGCAACGTCCTAGAGACCTTAACAGGACAGGCATGCTCACCTAGAGGAGACGCTTTGCTTTCCGATTTCCATGTTGCTAGGATTTGCTCAGACCATGTTTCTCCACAACCATATGGACTTTTCTTTTTATACAGAGGCTGTAAATAAAACTTGTGAGAATTAAGAAAGCCAGAGTTAGCAGTATTCTGGCTTCTTTCAGAAGTAAGATTCCTTTAACTGATATTTAGCTTAGAGGCGTGTTGCAAACACTTGGGGCACTGCAGTGTTCCCACAATCCTTCAAAGAGAGCAAGCCTGGTATTGGCAATCCACTTTCTTTCCATCCCCTGAGTCCCGTGACACAGATGGAAAACAAGAAGGTGAACCTGGCCGAGTGCATCAGCTCTTTGGTAGATGGCTCAGAAACTGGCATGAGGATATCGCACAAGTAGCAAATCCCTAAACCATTCTGTTAGCGTGGGAATCGAACCAGTTACCCCCACAGAGACCCCTAGGTCAACCGAGCACATGCGCAGAGTTTCGGTCTACAGAGAAGATTTGTTATACATGTATTTAATTATCTCGTAGCCAGCAGGCTATAGAATTACCTGGCTGATAAGCTGCAGTTCACACACACAGCAGTTCCTGGGCTCCCAGAAACCAGCCACTTTAAATGCCAGCAACACAAAGTAAAGAAAAACCACACGGAACAAAAGAGCTGGTTAGCAGCCAGGAAACAAGCAGGTTATTAAAATCGCAAAGGAGACCTTTAATTACTTGCAGCAGTTGTGGGAAACATCCCCAGTTCCATCCCTGTAATAGATCTGAATTTACAAGTTATCACTGGAAGGCTGTAGTCAATCTGGAATTTGTTTTGCAAGCCAGTTCAAAGAGAAGTTTAAATATGGAAACAAATGCTGCATCTCTTCTATGGAAAGAAAAGACTATTTTTTATTTCTACCAGCTTCACATTTCCAACAGATTATCTTCAAAAAAAAAGCTTTCAAAATAGAGCTGCAATCATCAGGCTTGAGAGGTATTACAGAACATGGAACCATGCGAAGGGATTAACTCCTAATATCATCCAGCTGAACAGCGTGAGCTCATCTGGGCTTAACCTTCAGAATCCATTCCATTTGTCGGACCCAAGCAAAAACAATAAATCACAGCTAACAAGCAGGCAATTTTTATTTTAAACGTTAAGAAAGATGGATGACTTCCCTAGCATATCCATTAAGGATCCCAGTTTTTCCTGGAGAGGGCATATTTATCTGTTCATGGCCGATACGTTCCCATTAGTGCCAACAAATAATTCATAAGGGATCATCTGACACAGCACATCCCTTTGAGCTCCTGGATTGGCCACGAACATGCTGTATTTCTCTCCAATTCATTTGTCAACACCCGAAAAGGAGCACAGGGCTGGCAAGTGGAGTGCGCACAGACTTGGGGACAGTGGTCCTTGCCTGGCCCAAATGAGAGAGAAGGTCAGCAAACTGGTCACCGCGTATGGTGAACAAAAACCCCATCTCTCACTTGCACTTTTGGTTTTCTATTCCTAAAGGTATTGCTGGAGCCAACCCCTCCCAAGACTTGCTCCTGGTGGGAACAGGCTGCAATGAACCCCAAAAGGGAGGAGGAGGGGCCCCCAGGAATCAATCTCTGGATAAGCTGCCAGTGAAGGGAGGGTGGACTAGCAAGTAAAAGGCAATTTCAGTGGCTCAGGGTATGAATTTCCTCAGTGAGTCTGAGAGATGCAAAAAGGTGCAAACTGTTCCCTCTTTACCCCGGCTGCAGCCAAGGTGATAAAGTACCTGCATCATGCAAGCAAGAGAACTACAGGACTTCCCTTTAAATCCCCTTTGCCCCTTCAGGAGGCTCGTTCTAACAAAACCAGTGGCCAATGCAGGCAAACACTGTGCAAAGGGAAGGCTGTCAGGAGGACAAGATGCATCAGAAGCAACAAGGAAGCACCAAACCAGGTACTGAACAAAGTGTTGTGCATTGGGTGAGAAAAACTGAGCTGCTCTGGCAGCCTCCCAGCCTACCCTTAAAAAAAAAAAAAAAAAAAAACAGGAGACTGTTTCAACTTTGGTTTTTAAGCTTCGCCAGCACATTCCCCTCTGCGAG
>NW_010423310.1:28915-29115 GCF_000710305.1 Buceros rhinoceros silvestris
AAAAAAAAAAAAAAAGCAGAGACTGTTTCAACTTTGGTTTGTAAGCTTCCCCAGCACATTCCCCTTCTGCAGAGCTGGGAGGGCTGAAGGGAACGGGCCAGCCCAGGCAGCCCCACTGCACATCCATGTTTCAAGCTCCCCTGGGTGGGAAGGCAGCAGCAGGGCTGCTTTTTGGTCTAATTATCTGATCTCCCCACTCC
>NW_010423310.1:29251-36256 GCF_000710305.1 Buceros rhinoceros silvestris
CCCCACCCCCCCCAATTAGTTTTCTTAGTCTATCCTGAGTTACAGTGCTTTGGGCACCCTTCTGCATCCTGCCTGTACTTAGTTTTGGGATGAAAGCTCCCTCAGGAAGCCCATGGCACAGCTGAACATCCTGCTCCAGCCTGAGCCATCCACATCCCCGTCCAAGGGATCAGTTTTTGGCTGATTAAGCCAATTTGATGGTTTGGGATGATTCAGATGATGTTAGTTCTCCTGAGGGGTGAGTGCACAAGCACTTTTGATAGGAATATCGAGCCCATGGCATTTAAACTGCAAATATGACATGCACTTGTTCAAAAGGGGAATTCCTGCAGCAGTCTAAACAAGCCTGAAAGGGAAAGGGCAGGAGAGATTAAGAGTCTAGTCTCTATTCTGAGGTGTTATTACACTCACAGCTGGTACGTGGCAGCATTTGCCTCCCTTCCAAACAACACAGAATAGCTCCATGCAGAAAAATTACCCACTTCAAGAGAATTTCTAAGGCAATAATCAAAAGGGGCATCTGCCTTCAGTTAAGGACCGTGATCCTTCACTCCCAATTACCAAGTACCCACCCAAACCAAAAAGCATACAACCAACACAGCAAGACAATTTAGACCTCCATTCCTCCAAAATAAAAACCAGAGAGAGTGTGGCTGAGCACTTATTGAGTGATTGAGATTCACCTGCAGGACCTGGGCTTGCCGCCGAGTTGGCGCACAGTTGCAGTAAAATTACTTTCAGCCGAGGTAATTTGGCAAGTTGAGCATCAAATTTAGCTACTATTTTGCTCTGACCAAGGCAGTGCTTCTGCTGTGTGGGACCTGGCCTTTCACCGGTCGTCCCACTGGAAATCGGCAGTGCCTGAGAGCAGAGGCTGGCTCCAGGCCTTTCGGGAAAACAGCCTGCCAAGGTCATTGCCCTCATCTGCATCCCTTCTGCCAGTTATTCACATCCCCTGCCACCCCAACAAGAAATGCTAACACACAAAGGCCAAGCTGCAGGCTCCAGATGAGCTCTCACGGCACGTGTGCAAGTGCAAAGGATGCTGCAACTCTAGACCTTGTCCTGCTCCGTGAGTCTTCCTGGAGGCATTGCAGCCACCACCTTGCGGAGTGCAGGAACCCAAACAGCATGTGCCAGCCTTAGTATCTCGACAGGACATGCAGCCTCCTGGGGAAAACAGCACCCATAAGCCACCTCCTCAAACACAAGCACCTTCTCCACCAGTGCATGAGGCACTTACACTAGTTACCAGATCACAGAGCAGTTAGCAATGGAGTGACCACGATGCTCCACCAGCTCCAAACATCCTCAGCTTGCAATGGTTTGGGAGCAGGGGGAAGTCATAGCACTATTTAATGCCTTCTTCCCATTTATACTTTGTTAATAGAGAGGAGTTTCTTTCCAGAGTTTTCACTTGTAAAAATGCAACTCTCAGCACTGAAGATTGCCCCAGGCAGCCCTTCAGCACTTGTAGTGAAGCAGCAGCAAGAGCCAGTGTTCCCTAAGGGGCAGGAAGGGGGGCAGGCACAGGAAGAGGGCCAGCAGGACCTTACCAGCCAGCAGCCCAACCCACAGTGCCTGAGCAAGGCAAGCTGGAGATAGGAGCCCAGATCAGACAGCTTCATGGGGAGGAAGAAGATCTGCGATTAAGCCAGCTCACGAGTTTGGAGCAGCAGGGTCCACAAGCAAGGCTGAGCTGGAGACCAGCATTTCTACAACACAGCTCTGGACAGAGATGAAGGCCCAAGGCTGAGCTTAAACAGAGCCGTGGACCCATGGGCAGGAGCTGCGCACCCTCCCCACCTCCGACCGGCGCCAGGGGAGGCTTCTCAGGGCCATTAAGGCCTTATTAGCGGGACTAGTAAGGACTGGTTTCTCTACAAAAGGTGGTTTGGTATCCAGCAGAAAGATGAGGGAATTGTCCTGAGTCTTTGCGTGTCTTGCTGTGGTACAGATAGTACTGGCTTCATCTCACAACGTGCCTCAGGACAGCCCGGATCGAGAGATAGCAGCAAACCACACCAAGCTGTCTGACACACTGACTTGTCCTTGTCTCCTGGTGCAGGTGCTTGCTCTCTACTCTAAAAATTAAGTGAATGTCGACAACAGTTACTGATTGACAGCTCTACAGATGGATACCTCATGTCCACAACAAAGACGGGACATCCCCTCACACAGGGGCATTTTGTCTCCTACTCGAGTAATCTGGATGCTCAAACAGGAACAGGGCTGTGCGCTCTTTGGAGTGATGCTAAACTACTGGCAGTTTGCAGTTTCTGCTACGTACTGATTTTTTAACGATACTATAATTCACTTTGAAAATGCTTGAACTTGTGGATTTAGACTTTAATCGACTTGCATTCTTTAGGGAGATTATTTTGTCATACTTCTTCATGGTCTTATTAAAAAATAAATGGAATGGTGTTTAAAAAGCCCCAGATGTTATGGTCAGCTATTACTACAGAGGACAAGTACCCAGGTTGCAGATCAGTGACTCAACTCCCCACGACAGCGCACCGTTCACGTAGGGTCCTCATCCCTCCCTGCTCCTGTTAGCAATGCACAAAGGAGGAGAGGGTCTGATCTGCAAAGAGAAATCAGTTGACTTAAATGTGGGAGGAGCTGCACACTCACATACTTGAAGCCTCCTGAGGGACACAGGCAACCTGTGCTCTCACTTGTGTCCACTCTGTGAAACAAGTGGTGTTACTGAGTGTGCAAGTTCTCATTCCTCTCTAAAGAGAGGATTTTTTTTCCCCTCAGTGGAGAAAAGAACAGAGTTCCCAAAGGCTCTGGGGTTGAAGACACAAGTACGAGGAATTCCCCCCTGAGCTCCTTAGTGCAGAATTATATGTATTTTTTCAGGGATGCCTGGATGGGTCTGATAACCCAGATAAAACCAGAAGTGTTATTATTTAGTTCTAATAAATTTATTCTTGCTTCTAATTATGATAATGTATCTATCATCCCTAGCATGGCTCCTTTCCAGCATTATAATTACACTTGTTCTTCAGCGCAGGAGCACTAGAGGGGTAGATCACCTATTCCAGATTAGGTTTCCATGAACAGAGGTTCCCCCTTTCCTCACACCCATGACAGAGGTACAAGAGTCATGCTGTTAGGTATTCTGCCCTTTGAGTGGTGGCAGCTCTGCCAGAAGGGAATCTCTTCATCCTAAAATACAGAGACACAGCAGGTGAGGCAAGAATCCAGGCTAAAATTTTTTAAATGACAGGCTAGAGCAGCAAGTACCAGATTTGCCAGCGTCCAAAAAGCCTACATGCTCTTCTATTTTCATTTTAAAAACTGTGTTAGTGAAAAGAGATTTCCCACATAGAAGGGGTTTCCCACTGGCCACCCCCCTCTGTCTAATGGGGACTTCTCCTCATGAGGAGTACCGCCACACCTGGTGCAATCCTTCTAGAGTAGAAAACAGTCACTCAAGCTGACACAGTGAACAGATCTGATCGCAGTCTTTATTTACTGTTACAGCTCTTCAAGTGCTTGTCAAATACAAAGACAGTCTCCCCAGTAAAATATGGAGGATCATATAGGTTGTCTCACCCTACAGAACACCAGAGCCACTGGAGCTTGGGCCTTCTCCCCAAAAATCTCATGCTTCAGGCCAGACTGTGGCAAGACTTATATGTCAGTCAGTCAAGCCCTCATCTGTCTGTCTTAAAGTCCCATCAGGGGCTGATGCAGAGTGTTAAAGCCGAGTTTGACTGTCTCACCTCCTGCCAAAAGGGGTAGGGAAACACACAGTCTCAGGACTCTTAAGGTTAAAGACAGAGGTCTAGTCTGGGCTGCAGAAACTATATCCGTTACTGTGCAGTCAAGAAGTTGATATCCATCCCTTGCAGGTGCCTGCTGGCCATTACTGAGGGACAGAAGTAGAGGTCATGTCATCACTCAGGAGACCGCAATCGACTTTTTAAGATATGTTTGATGGCAAAATCTTCATGGGCAAATTACCACCCAACTTCTCTACACACGGGTCAGAAGCGGGTATTCTACAATAGGGAGAATATAAGCTATGCTACAACTATTAAAAGTTACGCTTTTATGATGCTGTGAAACTATTGTTACTGTTTCCAGCTGGTTATTTAGTTATTTTCATTTCTAGCGCCTAGAACAGTGATGGGTGTGAAATGAAATTAGTTGGGGTAGGAACACGTAGAGAGAATAGGGAGGTGGAAGAGGCAGAGCTCAAAGGAAACGCAACTAACAAAGTACCAGATGTGACTCATCTTCCTCTGTTTCGACCACCTAATATTATGCCACCCCAGTTTTACACCCAGTGGCCCCAGGGTCCAGCTCAGCCTCCTCCTCTGGTGTGGGGCCACCCGCAGCAGCACGATGCTGTGAGCAGTGTGATGATCACCCGGCACATGGCCCTGGCACTTCTCCACTGCACCGCACACGCAGTGTGGGCTTACATCCCTCAGGCTTTCCAAACAGCGGAGGTAGCTGCAGTCTCAGGTCCTCCTGCGGGAGCTGCCAACGTGGAAAAGGGCTTTTTGAGGAGTGGAAAATCTCAGGGAAATCTCTTATGTGGAAAGTTCATAGGTAGGTACTCTTGAAGCAGCCTGGAGAAGTGGTCACACACATTTCATTTTAATAAGTGGAAAATATGCGGTCAGACTGCCAGACTCGTCGGCCCCTTTTGTGCACTAAGCGGCTCTACGGCGATGATGAAATGGTGCGGGGTTTCTCTCTCAAAGACAAGAGGCCCACCTCTGGTTAAGCTGTGCTGTTTGTGGCCTTAATAATTTTTTTATTGGCCTTTTAAGCTGTCCTATAGCACCTTACTGAGCCAGAGCGGATTCTCTGGGCCAAAGGCTCAGCTCTGTAACCGCTCACCCCAGAGCGCAACTTCACTGGTGGGAGAAGCCTTGTTAATAACTCATGAGCAGCGCTTGCCCTCAAGCGCTTTTACTGCTGTGGAGAAGGAAAAAAAGGGTTCACTCCGTAAAGGTGCGATGTTTATATTGAAAAAAAAGCAACTAAATTTTGAAAAGACTTTGCTCGCTTGTTCATAAGAGCACAACAGAGCTAATTCCATCATCTGCTCTGAAGTTCAGAGAGCTCGTGTGTGGCCTGCTGAAGCCCAGGAACGAAGCCAACCTGGCCTGAACAACGTCTCATTTGTCTTGACCGTTTGGACTGCTGACTTTCCTTAGCTGCCTGTTAGATTTCACATCTTCCTCTGACTGCAACGTGCCTTCTCTAGCTTAACTTCCTCCTATGGCTGGATCAGAGCAGCATGTTGGAGCATGAAGGCGAATTTCATTTCCTCGCAGTCATGTAGTTGAAATACAATGGCAGAGACATTATTCCTTTGAATGCATTTCTCTGACAACATGCTTTATATTTCTGAGTAGATCCTCTGAGGAAAATCTACTTGTTTTCCCCACCTTTCTCCCCCAAATCTCTTTTAGCATCTTTCTCTGAGGCAAGATTATCCAATTTTTTCCCTCCATCAGATAAATAAGTCAGGTGCATACTGCAGTAAAAAAGCATTTTTAATCAATTAAAAGCAGTCCCCTGCTGACACAGTGCAATCACTCAGCCAGGATGATAAAGACGCTCATCAGAGGTGATTATGAGGAGATTAATTCCTTTAGGAACTGGGTTTAGCTTCCCTGACAATCGTGCTGGGAGCAGTTTTGCTTGGGAAGGTATTCTCCGGAGCAGACCTTTATCAACATGTTGTTTCCCAGCAGTTGTTTATTCTTTGTTAACAGTTCCACTTCCCTGATTCTTCCTCTGCTCCCCTGTGAAAAGGGGAGTTATTAGCATAAATCAGAAGTATAAATCTGGGATACCTTATGTCAGATGAACTCACCCCTGGAGCCCCCAGGTGAGGGGGGCGTTTATTTTTCGGCCTGGGAGTGCCAGATTGGGGAGACTACCAGAACAGATCATACATTCACGCATGTGGCTCCAGCCCAGAAAATCTGATAAACCTGCATTGTAGAAATGGAAATAGAAGAGCAGCTCCCCCCGCCCACCATTGCCCAGCCTTCAGAGGCAATGACCTGGAGCTAAACTGGTGCAGGGGTTCCCGCTCCCTCCTCTGTCTGACCTCCTGCCTCCCTATTCACCAGCTCATTCCCTTTGCTCCTCAGACAGCAGCTCCTCTCTCTTCCCCACGTCGCAGGGAGTAGATTCTGCTCCCGTGCTGCCCCTGCCATCTGGAGCTGCTTCCCCACTGCTCTGTCCCTAATTGAATTTGAAGAGAAGCAGGGAGTCGGTCTGGAAAGGAGACATTTCCTTATGACTCCTCCAAATGTGGTGTCTGCTGGGAGAACAAAACAACTCCTGAAGCTCTGCTCCTTTTTACCTCCACGAGTTCAACACTTCTCTGCTATTTAACCTGGGGCCCACTGCTGATTCACACTCTACCTTCCTTCTAGGGAAGCCCCTTCTGTGGAGGAATGTCCCACCTTGGCCCGGTCCCGATCCTGTGTCTTCAGAGGAATGAAATGGGGTGATTTAGTGGAGTCTTTCCCTCAGGATAGAGATGAAGCCACATGGATCCAGAGTCAGGACAGAGTCATGGTTCCTACCAGTGTGCCAGACTCTGGTGGGTAAGGAAGGGACACATGGAAAATGAGCTGAGAGTATTGCAGAGGAAATGCTTCTTCCACCCAAGGGCCAGATGTGGTGTGGAATCAGAGAGCTTAATTCCATTTCATTATGAGATGATACCAAGCACCATAAAGTGTCAGCTTTCAAGTCCATAATTTATAAATTAAGTGTAAATCACCCATAATCTGAGCTCCTCTCCAGCCACTTATTTATCCTTCCCCTATGAAAAATTAATAAGTCTATAAAACAGCTTGTGAATTTAGAGCAGTCACATTTTTTTTAAAAATCAACAGTGCAATTTTCCTAGAGGCTCTGAAGCATTAGCTGGCTGCAGCCACTGCTGTTAATCACTGCTCTTAGGCGTGCTACTCCGCTACATCCAAGGTTTTCCACCTCCTGCTGAGATTC
>NW_010423310.1:36331-41446 GCF_000710305.1 Buceros rhinoceros silvestris
TTCCTGCTGCAGACCAGTGCCAGAGACAAGGTAAAGCACTCTGTCCCAGTACAGCAACCCCTGCTTGAGGCAGCCTGGTGGACTGCTTCCTTCATAGGGTGCTTGAGGACTTCACATCTTCTCCAAGAATAATCACGACAATTTTTATAATCGAATTTTCCAAGTGGAAAATTCACCCCAGGTAAAACTTCGTGGTCCGTGGGAAGAACAACAGGCAGAACCCAGGCAGCTAGCTCTGTGCTTCCACCAAGAGGAGTCTCTAAGAGACTCTTCTGTGAGCTTTTGGGCTTGCCTCTGGACAAAAAGCTGCCTTGGTCATCTTGCAGGGCCCTCTGCAACTTAGCAAGGACCTGTATCCCTGCCTGTGGGGGTGCACTCATTAACCAGTCGCGTGTAAAGATCAGAGCAGGGTAGAAGTGATCAGAGGGGAGTAGGAGACAGGGAGGAAGAGATGGGTCAGGCATAATGCTGTGGGTGTTGGGGTCACAAAGGACCACAACAGAGGGGTGCACAGAAGAGGCAACAGGCTGGTACCCCCATAGGTGCAGCTTTCCACGCAGTTGAAGACATGGCCCCACCCACCTCCATTCTCTTCTATCATCTCTGGGGACTTTGCTCAACACCAAAACAAAGGCCCATGAAGCCTTGCCAAAAGCAAAGACTTTTCTGCTAAGAACTTGGTATCATTGCTGCTCACTGCCCAGCTCAGCCAGGGGTGCTGGAAGAGGAGACAGGATTTTATGGCTGCTACAGCATCACAGAACAGGATGTTCTGTAGCTCAAGGGAGGGTGGCATCATGAGATGCAGCCTCATGGCTGGAGGATAAGCTCCATGTTTTTCTGTTTGCTGTTACACTTATCATTTGGAGGGATTTGCTCAATAAAGTATTTGGCTAAAAAGTTGTTCCACTGAAATAAACTCTTGTTAAGCGCTCTCCTGAAATGTGTCATTTTTTAATGGGGCAGAAAACCCCCACATTAGAGTAAATAAAGCACCAAGATTACTTCTCCCCTTCTATATATGTATGAGTGGGTTCTGTACTCCTCCTACACAGTCCATCTCTGACAATCACAACCAGTAGGTCGCTGTGATGATTTATGACAGAAGTGGCAGGTTTTATAAGATGTAACCTTAACTTATTCATTAAATTCCTACAAGCAAACATTAAACTGGAGACAATTCCTCTGGGGAAAAGATGGAGAGATGAACACAATAACTTTATTGCTGTTGAATGTGAAATATTTGTAATTGAGCAGAAAGCCTGATCCCAAATGCTTAAAAATATAAGGCTGTGGCAGCAAATGTGATTGGATTTGTTCTAATCTAATCATTTTGCTCCATATGTGGCCCCCAATCTGTTTAGGATTGTTAAAATTCCTGGGTTTTGTAGTGCCTTCCCCAGAGAACGCTGGGAAGCGCTCCGGACAGCTTGGACCAGATGGGATGCCAGTGACTCCAGCCAGCAAAGGCAGAAAAGAGGACAGTGGTTAACTCCTTCTCTGCTGGCCACCACGGAGGAGGTCCAGGCAGGAAAATGAATGCGGGCTGCTTTCCAGTGCTGTAAAAGGCAGTTTATAGTTGAAAGCTCCTGGGAGCAAACTGCTGCAGCCCACGGGGACAAATAAAGCAAAGCCCAGTAACCACATCCTTCTGAAAAACTCTTCAGTACTGTAGGTGGGAATTCTGGTTGCTTGCAAATCTCCTGCATGCATGAGATGCAGTAGACCAAGTCTGGCTGCTCAGCATTCCCTGCCCCTCTCCGTCGTGTCACTGAAGGGAGTTAAACCAGCACTTGAGTACCTCCACCCTTGGAGACACTTGGATGCTCCTTGTCCACCAGAGTGGATCAGTCCTATATATACACATTTAATCCTTTGGGATATAAACTGTAGCTAAAAAGAAAATATAGGATTACCCTATTAAAATGGCACTCGGATGGGCAACACCACTTCTTTCCTTCCTCTGACTTTCTAAGCTGAGATAACCAGCAGCTTTTCACTAAGCTGAAAACCTCACCTTGTTATTCCAAACCTGCTCAAACCATTACTCTGCTTTGATGGCTTGAAGAGAGTTCTATAGGTGCTTTCTCAGGCATTATTTAACAGGACTTAACCTAAAATCCTGAAAGCCTAAGGGTATGGTAAACGGAAATGAAAATAGCAGCTCAGGACCCTCAATGTTTTTCTCTTTAAATCATAAAGAAGCTGTTAGTGTAATACTGACTCCTGACTTCCTGCTGCACTGAATTTACACTTGTGGACAAACACATTGTCAGAAAAAAAGAATTTCCCCATTAAGTTGGCTATAACAACCTCAGAAGCAATCTCTCACATCCCATGAGATCAGAGCTTTGAGGAAATCTGCCCTACACAGCAGCTATTGTTTTTCAACAGACTCTTCTGGCTAATGACAATCATTCTTTAAAGTACAGAATATGAAAGTAGTGAGGAGTGTTCATGTGTCCATAAGCTTTTGATTGCTGTTTACTAAAAGACCCTCCAAAGCTATCTTTAGTTTCAACAGCATCAGAAAAAGGTAATTCTTAAGCATGCCAGCATCTTCTCCTGGGGAGGGACTGCTAAGAGAAAACTCAAGTGTAATTTTAGGAGATACAGCAATTACCACTATATAATTCCCTGGAGAGCTTCTCAGCATAGCCATGGCATACTGGGGGCTATGGATCCAAGATGGAGAAGGCCACTGGCTTTTTATCCCGCAAAACTGCCGGGAAAACCCACCAGCTTCCAGAACAACCCATTGCCATGCTCTCACCTGGGGACACACAACAGGAAGGTGCCACCTCTCCTTTTGACTTGTAAGCAATTACCTGACCCTCCTGCATATGAATGCCTCTGAATAGGAGCAGAGCAAGGCTTTTTGTGTCAGACAGTCCTTTGAGTGCTTGTGCATTGTCAGGATTTGACAAAACCTGGAAGAAATAGAAGCAGCTGCCCCACTATGTTACCCTCAATAGGTTTTAAGTGCCAGACTTCTGCTTAGGCTTGTCTTTCACAGCTTCAAAGGAAAGTGTGATTCTTTCTGGAGCCCAGCTGCGTGTCTAAGCAGCTATTTTTTTGAGCAATTAACACTAACCAGAAGTACGTTAACTTCTCAAGGACATACTGGCTCTGGTAGTAGTCAAGCAATGATTCCAACAACCCCGCCACTTGGGAGAAGACTCTGACAGATCAGGACAAGGCAGAAGGTAGATTAATCTGCCCAGAGGAGATGGTAACATATAGCCATTGCAAATGCAGAATTCCCCTTGCAGGTCTGAGAGGGAAGACATCAGAAAATGTCAGCCATCCACAGCTACATCCACTCAGGGCTATGAACATCATTTGTAAATACTAATTAGATAAGAAGGTATTTTGCCAGTACATAGGAAACTGGGAGCCAAAGACTAACAATTTCAACTTGGTTCTTCATAGTATCCACGTGCACGCATGTAAAAGACAGAAAAGGAAAGTATTATTTGTCTCAGAACTGAAAGATTAAATTTCCTCCATGCATTTTTAATCAGATTACGGAGTTTCATGAAACAGATCTCACTAGGCCGGGCTGGGGGTGCAGGGGAGTTGTCATATTTAGGCAATGGCCTGGGTTACAGCCAGGGCATGACCCACCTATTGTACTGACAGTGGGGACAAGAGCTCTCTTGGCCCTTCACACAGACATCATTTCCCAGTGAAGGTGACCTGACCATGTCAAAGGTGGGTTCCCAGGGCAGAGCTACCAAAATCAGTTCTCTGGTGCCAAAGGTGGTCACCTCTTGCATTTGTGAAAGGTGCTGATGGCCAGTAGGGTTGGGACAAGAGCATGATCTCCTGAAGCCCCTGACCCAGCTCCGGGGTGCAGCAGAGCCTGCTCATAGCAGACTATGTTTTAAGTCAGTTGTATCAACTTTATGCCAAATCAAAGGTTTGATTTATCCCAGTGATAACTCCACCAAATTCAGTCAAGCTATATGAGTCATGAACTCAGCTCTTACTTTTCTCCATAGAGAACACTATTCGTTCCTATTCATGCTTCAGTGAACCTCCACAGGTACAAATGTGCACCCTGCTCCAGCAAAGCTTATAAGAACACACAAGTGGGAAGTGCGAGAAATCATGACGAGAAGAACCAGACTGCTTCCATACTTCAACATCTTGTCAGTCTTTTTCACCTGACATCCTTGCTCACGTTATTTGGCAGCAGAGAGTATTCCTTCAAGCACTTGGCTTAACACAGCTGAAATGACAACCAAGACTCCCATTGCTTTCCCTGGAAGCTGAATTGAGCCCTAGGTGATGGCTTGTCTCGATGGCAGGGGGAAGGTGAGACAGTGAGTTCACTGCTTCTATAAACAGGTCTATGGTGTCTGTGTTGACCAGGGATTTTACCAGACATGGGTGATGTCTGCTTCTGAGCCCTGTCCAAAGATCTTCCTACTTAATCACCCTGGGGATATCCTTGCAATTCTCCCTGCTCTCTTCTGTCCACGAGTCCCTCCAGATCTCAGCAAAAACACACAAAGTGTAGTCCCTAACACTTACATTATGGCCAATATCATTTTTCTTGTGGATAGTTTTCAGTGGACACTTTTGATGCACCTCATCTGATCTACACCTCTTTCAGACCTCCTCTGGGAACTCACTGGACTTCACAGTACCTTTTTCTCATGCTTCTCTTTCATTAGGGGAACTGTTTCCTTCCAGCTAAAGTGCTTCTGTTTTCCTCAGTTCCCGTGACTGTTACCCAGACATTACCTGTTCTGGATTCCACACCAGGATGACAATTTCTTTGACAGATCCTATTTGCTATTTCCCCTGCTTCTGCTCATTATTTAGCAAACATCTTGCCATGTCCCTTCCTAGCTCCCCAGTGCCAATACCATGATCCCGCAGTGCCTGTATCAAGGCTCCACACACTGTCCCTTTAAGAGCCCAGTTGCTCAGCAAAACTTTTCCACAAGTAAATATTTAGCAAACCTCATAATTAAATCAATTATTGCTGCAATCTTCTGCAGTGAGAGTAAACACACTGTAAATATTTCTTTGTACAGCAGTTGACAAGCAAATTTACATTTCTGTAAGTATCTGCTATGCAGGGTCTATTGAAGCCTCTTTCCC